>NW_007727239.1:32052-97608 GCF_000696425.1 Galeopterus variegatus
GTGCTGCATCCGCACCTCACTCAGTCAGTGAGCGGCCGGTCTGTATGTGGGATCCGAACCCTCGGCGGGAGCGCCACCGCGCTTCCCAAGCGGCGCACTGTAGCAGTGCGCTACCGGGCCGGCCCAGAGTCATTTCCTTCTAAGCCTAACTTAATATCAGTGGTATCATAGCCAGTAAAGATAAATGATGAATTTATTCAGAATAAGTAATATCAGTGGCAACCATCTATAAAATGCTTACTATATGTACCAAATACTGAACTTAAGTTCTAATTTATGTAATCTCCACCATAATATTATGGAGTATTTTATTCCCTTTTTACCAATGAAGAAAATAAGGCAAAAAGAAGTTAGGAAACTTTTCCAGGGTTAGTCATGGTGGTCTTGGAATTCAAAACCAACTGTTTATTTAACATCCTCTCTCTTAATTACTGTGCTATAAGTGTATTTAAGTTCTTTGAACAGTATAGACACTTCCATGTATACAGTATTCACAATACTTCTCTTCCAAAAACTACATGCCTATCTTTCTCTATACCATTTATCTAAAACATGTTACATTCTGAGATTTGTCGTTTTTGTGTTAATGTAGAACAACAGGGGCTGACTGTGGGCAAAGAGAGGCCAATGAAATTCTATCTCTGACTATACACTGTACCTAGTTCACAAAGGGTAATGGTCAGTTGACTTTCCTACTTTATCAGTGGCCAGCTGATGTTCAGTAGGATGTGTAGACTGTGTGCAGGTTCTAGTTCAATTCCAAAGACTAAGCCATTAATAAAAACCATTCCACTGACTTTTAGTATTTTGTGCTACAAAGAAAATAAAGCCATTTTGATTTTTATTTCCTTATTGATTATACTTTTTTGTTGGCTTGTTTGGAGGGGAGTTTCTGCCTCAGTTATAGGCTCCTCTCATTTTTACTTATAATGCAGCTGCCAATTCATGTCTTTCTGTATCTTCTTAGACTTTTAATGAAAAGTTGAGAGGAAGACCATTAGAAAATCTGTCTGCTCCCCTATTCACCCAGAAAGTCCTGCACAAACTGGAAAAGTTGCCACCTTCTGAAGGGATTGGTCCTCAAATCTAAAGTCTCTACTTTTGATTTATACTTTTCAGTTCAAAAATTTTTAAGCCATTATCCTGTGTGCCTCTAGTATTGTGCTGATTCCACTCAATTAGTCAGCCATGCACAGAAGGAGAAATTGACAGATAAATTCAATAAATAGCATTGTGGTGAACTTGCTGAGTCTCCAAATAAGAAGGAAGTAAGCACAAATGAGCCATGTAGGTGCATCGCACCCAAAACGGAGGGGAATCGATATTTCCCAAGTGAGAAAAGGACAAACCAGGAGGAGGAGAAAAATAAAAAGTTTATAATGTAAAGTATATACTCTTAGTATACAATGAGAATTCTGCTAACAACAAAGACAGGAAGGGAAGCTGAATAATTATGCATATACGTGTTCTACATAGGGATATTCCAAACAGAGTCTCTGAAAAGTGTACAGTAATGCTCAACTGTGAACACTGGCAAGAGAGGAAGATGGGAAAAAATAAAAATAAAAGCAAGAAAGGAAAACATTTTATGATAGACAGAGCTTGCTGAAAACCATATTCCTTTTCGTATTTTTCAGTAAGCCGTTTAGTGAGAATTTTTGTTGAGCTCCATAGAATGTTTTTTTGAACTAAGCAACAGTTTACATGTGTTTAAACTTTAAAATTCAGTCTCTTAATATTTAAAAATCCAACCCAACGGGCATTTTGCTCACTATTAACCTACCTGATAGTCTGCCAAGAATATGTTTACACTACCTTTCTATAACAGGAAAAGAGAAACAATTAAATTATTTATATCATATTCTGAAGTGACTTGAGATACCAAGATTTTATGAACCATTACAGCCTTTAAAGTTTCCCTGGTGAGAATGTGTGTGTTGTAAACAAAACTTTCTCCTCCTCTCTTGCTTTTTTGGTATGTTTTCACCCAAACTATCAATTTTTTTCCCCCAATGTTGTTGCTTTATTTATTTGCATAATACTCTTTTTTTTTTTCTTTTAATGATACAGATTTATACCTTAGGCTATCCTGAGGTACATACATTTTTTAAAAGCAATTGCATGAAGCTATACTACAGCACGATAACTGTGGGCCAATAAGATTTTTAAAAAGCAAATGACTTTAGAAAGTGATCCAGCTTTTGTTGACAACAAAAGCTATTAACTGAGAATTTTTACTTGCAATGCATTATGCTACGGAGAATCATAAAAAAAATAGTACTCCTACTTTACAAACACTTCCATCATGACAAATTTTTAAAAAATAAATAAATCAGTCAAAGAACTATTCAAAACAATAATATAGAAGTTTTAAAAAATAAATGCAGGGCCGAGCCCGTGGCCCACTCGGGAGAGTGCAGCGCTGGGAGCGCAGCAGCGCTCCCGCCGCGGGTTCGGATCCTATATAGGGATGGCCGGTGCTATGCGCTTACAGGCTGAGCGCGGTGCGGCCAGTCACAAAAGGGACTAAATAAATAAATAAATGCAAACATATGGTATCAACTCCACATATTTACTTGCATATATGTATTTATATAGTAAGTGGGTACATCAAAATGCTCATGAAAAAACATAATTAAAAGATAACACAAATCATTCCATTAATATTTTGAAGTACTCTCATGAAAGTTTATATACATATATATAACACAGAACATTTATGAAACTGTCAATTTCAGTTGTTAGGATTATTGTTGATTTTACACTCACCCAATATTTCAAATATTTCAAATAAAGATTTAATTTTTTGATCAGAAAAATAAACACATAACATATAATTGTGAAAATCAATGCATATAATAAAGTTGATAAAAGAGTTCAGAAGTAGTGAAACCTGAGAGAGGAGTATGGAACAGTCAGAGAATAGAGATTTTAGAGCATTATGATGAAAAACCTTCATGTAACTTTTATGTTACATGTAAACTTCATGTAAGTTTTAGTAAATAACATGACTCTGGAGTGCAGGTAAAAGATGTTGAATATGTACAATAATGTCTAATGGATATTACCCAGTTAACATACAAATGGCAAACTCTCCATGTGATATTGGGCTTTTTAATAATTTATAGGACACGGGTTTATCCAAATGTCCACATGAAGAAAGCACTCCATTGTGACAACAGCATAGCTCAGTTGATATGAAAGTATTCATCTGATAAAATTCGTAATTAACCACTTACAGCACTAAACATTATAGTGACTCTGATAAACAGACAATGTAGATGGTGCAGATGCTAAATTTTTAGGTAACTCTCAGATTCTCACCTTAGTCCCCTAAGGAATAAATTCTAATCCCTCCATGGAGTAAATGAGAAATATATGCACTTTGAGTTGTTTTTTTTGGAATGGGGGATTTGGATTTTCACTAACTCATTCACAGTCCCCAAACCCTGCAGTCCCTCACTGACCCTGTGTCCTGTGACACATTAAGAACTCCCATAGGCTGTAATCCCCATTCTTGAATTCCTAGCATTTTCTTCTAACTAATCCTCACTGACCCTGTGTCCTGTGACACATTATTAAGAACTCCCATAGGCTGTAATCCCCATTCTTGAATTCCTAGCATTTTCTTCTAACTAAAGGAATTAACCAGCCATATAGCAGGGACATGACCTATTGATATCACCAATATTTAACATTTTCACTAGGAAGATTGACCATAAAATTTTAGTTTTCATGTACCAAATTCCTTCTGCTCAGGTCACATAGCTTCCCGCCCTCTCTCCCAAATTTCTCCTCTCTCCCTAGGGATATCTTTTCTATCCTCTTTTTTCAAGACCAATATACTTTACCTTCTAATGTAAAGAATGCCACTGGAGAACAGCTTTAATAAAAGAAAAAATAAGGATATTCATGATTCACTGGTTGTTGTTAGCATTTATCAATGAGAGAATTAGGTAGGTGGCCAGACTCAGAAAAATAAATAAATAAATAAGTAAACTAACATAGATCCTGAAACAAGTACAGATCTGAATAACACATAATGTCCAGGATGATTCCTTAATTTGGGGGTAAAGATTTGGGTACGGCACGATCCTCTGCAAATTGGAAAAAGAATGATAAAATGCATCTACCTCCCTAAGATTCAAAATGGGTTTTTTTCTCTAGCACGAAGTCTCCGGGGGATGCTTATTTCTATGTTTACATAAAATAGGAAAATAATTCAAAACCCCAATTAATGAAGAAAAGGAGAAAGAAGCTCTTATTTCTTGGAGGCTTCATATGAATAAAGCACATCAACACAGATATTATTATTCCTATTTTACATGGAGAGAACTGACATTCAGAGAGCTAACTTATTTGGATAAAAATGTCAGAGCCACAATTTGAAACCAAATAAGTTATGCTATAAACACAGGTTTTTATTTTTGGTTCAATATACATCAATATTAAGAGGAAAAGAGTAAAGTGGGAAGCAGACCTTCACATTGGTATGCTAAAGATTTCTTTGATAAGGCAGGCTCCATCTATTAAATTTCTAGGGCAAAAAAACTTAAAGATTAAGCAATTGACTTGCAACCAAGGAAACCCTGTTCTCACCTATGCATCAATCATCCCAAAGACTAACAACTCACTTATCAATAATAGTTGCCACAAATGAGACCAACAGGTGAAGTTAAATGTTCCTACGTAAGACATTAACAGTACAAGAAAATGAACTCAAAGGGACATATCTTATTGATATGCCTGTTGCTTACATTGCAAAGAAAGCTGAGTAAGGCTTCTTATCACCTCACAGGAATGGGCTTATCATACTCACTGTAGGTGGGTATGGAGTATCTTCAGATTACTTAGTTTCATTTTATAATTTCAATCATAAAATGAAAACTAAGAGCACAACAGAAAAATAGTCTATTTGTTTAAATGGTCATTGAATAATCTTGTAGACAATTTAAAATTATTATGGTTTACTGCCATTATTGCATTTTTAAACAAAATTCTTTCTAAAATTTCAACTTTTGAATGGCATTTCAAAATCTAGTCACCATCTGATTTCCAGCTTTGAGTACAACAGAAAATTTTGACCATTAAGAAAATTTCTAGGTTAACTATATTTTTCCTCCCAGTTTAGCTAATCTAAGAGAGGACATTACATACTATATTGATATTTTTAAATATAATTCCCATTCCTACCTCAAGATGCATGGATATCTGGTTTTAGGAACACACAGTTTAAATCTAAAAAGATAAAACAGAACATAGCAGGGCACTCTGAAAATTTCCTTTTCATTTTCACAGAAATATGTCCTATATTCCATATGCTCTATCAGTCCCCTGACATAGCCTCCAGCCCCCTCCTTTATAACTGAAGGGACCGTAATCCCAATGATTTCCTTTGATTTCATCATACAGTATCACAAAAGCAATATCTGAGAGTCCAATTACCACCTCATCCCCAGGGCAAGAGTATGGTTTTTTAAAAAAGGCTCTGTAAGTGTTTCTGATATCCTTATGATACTCCTTCTAATAAATGACTAATAGTTATATAGTGAATAATTATGAATCCAACGGAGCTGAAATATACCTATGAAAAAATACTTAACCTCAATAATCAAAGAGTAAATAAAAATAACAATAAGGTTTTTATTTTTAAATTTGACATGAACTATTTTCATATAGCTTTTTTGTAGTATAACTGGCATGTACCAGGATGTTTACCAGCATATAGTTTAAATGTACAAATTGTACATTAAAAGACAAATAAACTATAAATGTCCATCAGTAAGTGATTGTCACACATCTGCTAAATGGATTAGATCCTAAGGATGATGCTGAAGGTCAATATATGTTGGCAATGGAAAGATCTCCATGACATATTGTTAGGGACAATTGTTTTTGGAATTTTATGGAATATTGTTGAGTGGAAAGGGTAGATAAAATAAACTCCATTTGGGTAAAATGAGATAAGTGGTACATATAGAAAATCATAAATAAGCATCCAAAGGAAAGTTTTTTTAAAAAGTTCAATAAGGTCATTTCAGGAAGGTGGGACTGTGGATGATTTTAGTAATCTTTACATTTTTTTTTCTATTTTGCTTGAACTATTTACAATCAGCTCTTTTACTTTCATAATCAGAAGAAAAACTTCGTAATTTCCATTTTGGAAAATGTTATGGCCAAATCAAGAAAGTACTCATTAAAATTTATCATAGGATTATAATATTTTAATAACATTTTTCTGATAAAATTCTTTGATGATTACAAATTTAGAATCGTACTGAAATTCTGTTTTGCAACCTATTAACCTGTTTTTTCTGCTTAACATCATGTGAACATGTTCCCATATTTCCAAATATTCTTCAAAAACATAATTTTAATACCTTTTTAGTATTCATTGCATAATGTCTTGGTTATTTATTATTTAAATTTCTGAAATAGAAAGTAATTTCATGATTCTGGATAACAAAAAGGTATTTATTGACAAATCTCAAATGTTGATATGAGGCAGGGTTCTCAAGTCAGAAATAGTTACTTCATAATACTCAGACTCCCAAAAGCCATACTCTGTAGGTTAGGCCCCAGCCAGGTGATTCAGCTGCAGAATACCAGTGGACCACACTCAGAAGTACTAAATGAAAATTGGCTGTTTACCTACCTGGAATCATACTATTCTGTTCTTCAACAAAGATAGTCTAACTAATACTTTTCATATTAAAATAATAATAGTGAATAACTACACAGAGCATTGTACATATTAACTTATTTCATCTTCATAATAAACCTATTATGTAGGAGATATTGTCACTATTTAACAAATGAAGAAATGAAGGCAAAAAGAGGTTATGTAGCTAGAGAAAGATAATACAGCGAGTTATTGCAGAGACAGAAATTGAATCCATGTGCTTATCTTCCAAATGGTGATCACATTTATAAAACCTAAAGTTCATTCAAGAACATATTCTTGGTTATCAGGAGATCCAGTATTAGAAGGCAGGTGTAAATAGCTATTCTTTTCATTATACTCCACTCTCTTTGAGCAACAATAACAAAATTACTGGATAAGTGAGATCATTTTGTTATTTAATTCAAGGAAAAGAGAAGAAGGACATCACACTTGTCTGTGTTCCTGGGGATGGTAAGTTAAATTTAAAAAGGTTTATTAAACAGAGGCACAAATAAAATAGTTTACAGAAACAGCATGAAATTTCTTTTTCTACCATTTGTATTCTTTCTGCTAAAATATCACCAAAACCAAAGAGGTCCCTAGGTTCATAAGAAGTGGACTAATTAATATTCAGATATCTAGAAAGAAAAACAGAGATCTTCAACTTTGGAGATAATTTTTTAGAACAGAAATAAGTACCACAGCCTACAAACCTGTGAATTAACACCTCACACAGGTACTGATTGCTGATCTGCATACTAAACAACTGCACATCAGGAGGCAGCTGAACTATGAGAAATAAGCAGAAGAGAAAAAACTGAGCCATGGCCTGCCCCTCCCGGGGCACTCAAAAGGAATGTAATTATCATGGGTAGTTCCAAGATCCATTTTCTGTCACACTAGCCTTCAGTCTTTCTCCAGCAAATCACAAGGTTCCTGCTAGAAAATGACCACAATGAACAATATTTTCCCTCCTTCTTGTCATCATGTCTGTGAGCACAGACATAGACACAGTGCATATTAAAAGACATTACAGGCAAACCTTTCGAGGGCCTTCTGCAAAATATCTCTGAAAATGAAGAAAAGTGGGATCCCATAGATCATAACAAATGCTCCTGTCCCATCCCTACACTGAAAGCCAAATTATGTGTTTGCACAAGGCGATCCCATATAAATCTCATATATTCCTTTGCTTCTCTATTCTTAATTGTCTAGGAACAACCCCACCGTACACATACAAGTGCACACACACTTTAAACTGGCTATTAAAAGAGCACCAGGAAGAAAACTAGTAGCCCTGAGTTCAAAGCTCTATCTTTCCATCTTAAAAAAAGTCAATTCAATTCTGAGTGTCATTTTCATCATTTTTTAAAATAAGAGAGTAGAATCTATAATCCATAACATATCTTTTCTACTCCAAAATGATAGTTTTAATATAATCTATTACATTATGGACATCTATTACATTACGGACATAGCTATATTTCATTTCACATATTCATTTCAGAACCTCATCATAAAAAGGTGTAATTCTTTGGAGGACCTCATTTTATCATAATCTCCCCTACCACTCCTAATTGATTTCTTACAGGCATTCAAGAGGCTGACATCAAAATTCTGAGGTATATGCAGCCACCTAAACTCTTCCCTCTATGTTTTTCCAAGAGATGAATTAAAATGGTGCCATTTCCCGTCTGTTATTGTTAGTCTGGTGAGCTAATTAGTATCCAGCACCCAGCACAACTTAGGCTCTGGGACCATGAGCAAAGCAGCCATTTATAGATGCTGAAATGCATACTGTGGAATTGCCTAACTGTGGAAAATCATCCAGGAGAAGATATCTTATTTCAAGAATATAAATGAATTAATCAGTAAGCTTGCCACCCACATGCCAGAAACATCCCTGATTAAATTTAATGTAGTGAATTTGTGCAATCACCACCAAACTAACCATTGATTAAACAAAGCCCTCTGAGAACTAATTCCTTTAATGTGCAGTTTATTTCTGCTCTCCTTTGAAGGGCACACCTTTGAAAATTTTCCTAGTTTTGGGGGACACATCCACATTCAGAATTCAATCTGGGTTTACTTCTCAAGGCAACCCAGCACTTTTACAGGCAGGGCAACTAATGCATCAGACATTTAGACAGATGCTTATTTGGTTAATCTGTCACAGTGGCCACTAAGAATTTCCTGCTACCTTGTGGGTCAGTGGAGAAACCTGTTTATCACAAGATAAGTAGCAACCTAATTTCCCCTCTCCATATATACACAGAAGAGGAGAAACTACCACAGGCTATTTATCCCAGAAACAAGAGTTGAAGGGTGACACATGCCAAAGATTCTATTCTCCTACATCCTACACATTTTAACTACAGGCTTGGTGTTATTTGCATGCACACGGCTGACAAAGCCAGTAAGGGAGTTTCACAATATGTTACAAAAGACAGATTTTCTAAGAGTGATTTTTCATTTTCCTGTCTCAGATAGACAGATAGACAGAGATATATCACATTAACTAGGATTTAATCCATACAACAAACCCACTTACAAAATCTGAGACTGTAGTTTAACAACAGTGCAGCTTGCATTTACTGAGTTTCTATTATGCAACAGATACTCTAATAAAAGACTCAAATTTCTTCTCCCAAAGAGGTTAAAATTTAGTGGCAGTGACTGGGGTGTAATATCTCTCTACTGAAAGTGTTTCTCCTGGTAATTTATCAGACTCTTCTTCTAGGTCCTGTGGAGTCATGCTCATGTAAATACTAGATATTCAAAAATATATTTTTAGACTTAAAACAGTTTGAGATCTCTAATCCTGATCCATAATAAATATATAGGTTTGCTCTCTCAAGTCAAATGATGAAGGTGGAAAAGAAGGGCATCGCCTCCCTGTTTGGCCATAAGAGATGCCTGGCTGACATTCTCTTAGTCTTACAGAACAGACCTACCTTTATCATGGAACCACTACTGAATGCACATTTGATTGTGCTTTAATGGCTAATACAGTATATTGAGTAAAGAGTGGATGCCTAACACACGTTAGTAAAATATGTTCAGGACAAAGACATTGACTGCTCTTACTCTCACAGCCCACATCCATTCCATGATCAATTCCAATGGATTATACCTTCAAACTACTGCTGTTATATATCCAGAATATTATCACTTATCATAATCTCCATTGCTAAAACCCTAGCCCAAGAGTCAACAGGATCCAGAGGAAATGATTAAAATATGGATATATTTGAGTACTAATATATATATATATATATATTTATAATAACATTTATATATATATAAAGTGAAAGGCCTCGGTCACCTGTGACTCCAGATGGCAGAATCAAAAATTTTTTTCAGTGCACGTAAGAAAACACAATGCTCTCTGGCAATATAATAGGTTATCTTGGGAAGCGATGGGTGTTTGCAAATAGCTGTTGAGGAACGTTTTAGAAAAGCCATGGTCAATTAAGAGTGGGGAAAGTAGGGAGAAGAGATAGATTAGAAGAAACAGTTCCATCTTGCAATTCTATGCTTTCAAATTGTCACTTTCTTATAAAGTTCAAGAGTCACAGATGAGATATGATTGTCGTCTATAACAGACATGCACACTTATAATATTGTGGGACCGTGAAACAATATCCTATTAGAAATTGAGATGCAATTCGAATATTCCTTTCATTCCAAATGAATCTCTCCTGTTTTGATTTGTATACATNGAAGAAACAGTTCCATCTTGCAATTCTATGCTTTCAAATTGTCACTTTCTTATAAAGTTCATGAGTCACAGATGAGATATGATTGTCGTCTATAATAGACATGCACACTTATAATATTGTGGGACCGTGAAACAATATCCTATTAGAAATTGGGATGCAATTCGAATATTCCTTTCATTCCAAATGAATCTCTCCTGTTTTGATTTGTATACATCATTTCAGTATTTCACCAACCAGCTGTAAAAT
Organism: Galeopterus variegatus; assembly: GCF_000696425.1. Lineage (NCBI taxonomy): Eukaryota > Metazoa > Chordata > Mammalia > Dermoptera > Cynocephalidae > Galeopterus > Galeopterus variegatus. The sequence continues at coordinate 42,685 of NW_007727239.1, forward strand.
TGCTTATTTGTCTCCAGTATGAATTTCTTTGTTAGGAAAGAAAATGGCTCTTCCTTCAAGAAGAGGAGATATTTATGCTTCTTTTCCAGACACACACAGGTCAATTCAAAGGGAACCTACTTATTCCTTAAGTAAAAGGCAGTATCACCTCAGGATACTTTCAGTGGCTGTTATGCTAAATTTCTACACAGGAGCCAGGAATGGAGGTGAATATTATCTTTTAGACACAGGCAAAGTTCACTCATCTAAAGCTCTTTACATCCCTGAAAGGGAAATTCCCCTGGCACCATCTTTGTTTCTTTGAGACAAGACAGATCCATGGCAATAAATGCACTTAATTCTTAACTTGGTTCCCTTTAAAATTCTATAATAACAAACTGAATCATAGTACTGCTTACTCATACTTGAAGAGCAGCAAAAATGACTTTTGCAATTTCATCGTTGGTTTTAGTATTGGAGAACCCGTACTCTTTTGATACCTAAAAACCTCAAGCCAAGCAAAATAATTGCTTAACTTGTATTGGCAGCTGCTGCTACTGCCACTGACCTTCACCTTCCTAGAACTTTCCAGCAATCTTTCTCAGAAGACTCTAATATTGTGACATTTCTAAAACACTCAAAATAGCAAAGCTGTTCTTTACCAATGAATTAGTTTGCATAGAAGGCATTAAAAACTCTTCAACGACAGTGCTCACAAAACAAAACATTTAATTAATTTGATCCCAGCACATTAAGTCTCCTGTCTCAGATGTATAGGAGCCTCAATCACAGCTAAGAGTCCTTATTTAAAAATCCTCCAAGGGGACCAAATCTCTATCTTGTGGGGATAGATACGATTTTTAGGAAGAGTCAGAAAGCTATCAGAGCCAAATATTTTAAAAAGTAGACAGAGAAAAATTAGTAATAAAGAGAATTATTTCCTATGTGTTTTGAAACTTAAGTCTGAATTCATTTTCAAAGAAGAATCTAAAACACACCTTGATAAACAGTTGCATCACAGTGGCTACTGTAAAAAAAACATTATAATGACCTAGCACATAAAATGTTTGGTGATTATTGAATAAATAAAGACATATCTGGGTGCATTTGTTTTAAAATTTTAAAAATCAGTTTCATTTATAGTCATATTTCACATTTAAGAAAAATACCATCTCTGTGCGTACATTTTCAGAGAATATTTATACATTGCTTTGGTGCTGCCATTACGTTGAGTTGACAACACAAAATTATTTTTTGTATATATATAGTCACAGCCTACGTGTAGATCACAATCTACTCAGCAACAATGAGGGGTCTTCAAAAAGTTCATGGAAAGACTCATATTATCTTTTAATTTCATTTTCCATAAACTTTTTGAAATATCCTTGTATTTTTTAAATATAGGATATATTAAACTTAAGGTTTTGGTGGACATATTGCTAATTCTCTTCTTTCAAAAGACAGAAATTATAGCTGGGCACACAGCCACAAGAATAAGGATTATATCTTCCCATCTTCTTTGTAGCCACACCTGGCAATGTGATTAAGCACTGATCCATAGGATTAACCAGAGCAATTGTAAAGCAACTGCTGGAAACCTTCTTTAAAAGGAAATAATCGTACCTTATCTCCATTCTGCTGCTTGGAATATGACTATGACATGGAGCTCCATCTGCAATCACAAGGACAAAGGCTATGTGTGACAAAGCCTGCATCCCTGCCAACGTGGAACACCACAGAAGTTTTGGGCTGCCTACTTTAGCTTTAATCGAAGGGAAAAAAAGAAACTTTTATTCCACTTACGACTCTGCTATTATGGGTTTTCTGTCTCCTGAAGCCATGTCTAGCCCTAACTACCATAGCATGAAAAAAAAAAAAAAAAGAGTTATTCAAAGTCATCTTGGGTCTGATGGGATTGTTATCAGGAAGTGTTCTTGGGAGAAAAAAGTATATTTGCAAAGTAAAATAAACGATGAACTGCAAATATGTTTCGCAGCTCTGTATATCTCACATTTGTAAACATCAAAAATCATCTGGTCAGGAGAAGGACAGATGATAAAATTCTCATATTACACACAAGAACATGGCCCAGAAAGTTTATAAGACAAGTCTGAGCTTATAAAATCTACTCTTTTTTTCACTCAGAACCTACACAGATTGCCTGCCTTACCTCAGCATGAAGTTGCAGAGAAGTCCAAGTGGGCTCTGGCAGTGTTTCATCAGTCAGAAAAGTCTATAGTACAGAATGAATCTGCAAAAAAAGAAAAATGCTTTTAGTTTTCAGAATAGTATATTGCATATGAAATAAGAAAGAAAAGAAAAATTATCTGGAGGAATTGGTCCAGTTGGATATAGAGTAGGAAACAGAAGCAGCATTTTAGATATCACTTCTACATTACTCTATATAGTGTGAGTTTTCAATAAGTGGAAAGTGTTGTACAGAAGGGGTTAGAAATATATTTGCAATTTTCACATTAAAAGTGAAGGGAAACATATAGGGAATAAGAAAAGGGAAAACTCTGAATCTGAGAGGGAAAAAAATGCATTTTACCAGCTGGAGAAAGGCCTGGGTAATAAGTTGAGACAATGTGATTTGTGAGGCAAGTTGCAAAAGGCACTGAAGATGGGAGAGAGAAAATAAAATGAAGATGACAGCATGTTTGGCACTTAGTGGGTAAAAATAAAATCACTTTCAACATGCATCCCACACACAGATACTCAGGCAGATTTATGTGATCAGTTCTGACAATAATAAAAAGTAGTACAAATAGAAGATGTCCAGCCATTCTCAAGGTACATAGTTTCGTCTGAAAATTAAACTAACTTCTACAACTGGGCAACGCTCCACTGAAAGGAAAGAGCAATGAGTTGAGCCTGTCTTACACTGTTTGCTCTATTCCATATAATATTTGAACTGTTTCAAACTGAAACTCTGCAGCCTGGAATAGTTGGTGTTGATGCCCAATCTTCTATCCCAGATGGTAAATGTAGCAACTTACATTAAAATAAAATAGTAGAAAGTTCTTGACAGAGGGGATGCTCACCTCTTCTCCTAGAAAGTTTTCTCAAAGCCTATCAGTGTATAAGTGTCATTTAATAAAATCTTATACTTGAATATCAGCTGATTTGACAGTGACAACATGAGCAATGCTATATCCATGCCATTAAGATGAAGATACATCATGGGATTTTTAGATTTTTTTACTCCGTAAGTAGTAGACAAACCAACATGTACCATTTAAATGTAATTGGCACCTTCTAAGATCTCAGTTCAACAAAACAAATTTAAGTGCTATAACTTTGAGTCACTACATAAGAATAAGAATAGTATGCATTAAACCATGTGGGGAAAAATGAGAGAATTTTCTATCTCCAAATTTGGAGTGTTCATTTATTCTGACAAGTGCAATTTAGTTTTAACTATTCATCATACAGTACTGAATATGCTGCAGAATATTTCATAAAGAAATTAAAACTTAAATCTGAAATGAGAAGCCGTATATAAACAGGCAACATATTAAATAAATGCTTGGAATAACACAAAAGCTAGAAATTTACAGCAGGAATCCATATGAGTGAGCTTTCACAAGGCAGTACCAGGAGGTGGCCAACTCTGGTCCTTAATGTCTATACACTATTTTTCCTTCTGCTGCTTGCCTCATCCACCACAGTGAATTATTATTGTTCTTAAAGCTTCCCCTAATAATAACTTGAATTTGCAGAATGTCTTAAAATTTACAAAACATATTCATATTCATTATCTTAATTTAATCCAGAGTTTTAAATCTTAATTTAATCCCTCAACCAGGGATGATTTTACCTCCCATAAGAGACAAAACGTTTGGCAGTATGTGAAGATGTTTTTGGTTTTCACCACTAGGGAGGTGCTACCAGTGCTGCTAAATCTCCTACAATGTACAAGACAGCCTCTTACAACAAAGAATTGACTGCTCCCAAATGTCTATATGCTGAAGCTGAGAATTTAATCCCATAGTTGCATGACGTGGTAGAAAATCAGAGAACTGCTATCCCCACTTCTGAACAAGAAAATGAGGCCTATATACTCTATAAATTATACAAGAAACTGTAACTGTAGCCAACCATCTTGCATCATGTATATTTCATAAAACAACACAAAATTCCAATGACCCAAAAAAATCAGGGGAAAGCTCAGTGACCTAAACAAAAAAGCTTGCAAACAATAAAGCGAAGTTGCCAGAACAGTGGACAAACACACACACAGCAAAGAAGAGAGGGAAGAAGAGGTGACCCAAAAAAATCAGGGGAAAGCTCAGTGACCTAAACAAAAAAGCTTGCAAACAATAAAGTGAAGTTGCCAGAACAGTGGACAAACACACACACAGCAAAGAAGAGGGAAGAAGAGAACTATCTGCTAATACCACACTGCAGTGGATGGGGAGGAACACAAATATACCAGGATTAAAATACCAGTTCTCCCACTCACTCATGAGCTATAGACTTTTGGCCATGGCACCTAACACTTCTAACTCTGAACCTAGTTTCCCAGCTTGTAATGTGGGAATAAATAAACAAGATTTCATATGAAAAACTCTTTATGAAACATAAGGCACTGTTCAAAATTTTTATTATCATTAACATTAGAGACAAATTTCACTGACCTCTCCCTTCCTTTTATCAACTGGTTAGTAGATTCCTGGTTTGTCTGACAGACTGACAAAACAAAAAACTAGGCTTATCTGCAAAAAGCAAATATATGGCCAGATCCCATGAAGATGATGAGGATATGTGCAGAGGTGTGTTTAAAAGCAGGGACTCTGAAGTTAAAAAGCCTGAAATTCAAAAAGAATAAATAATCAGCTTACTAGTGCGATATAGCTTTGAATGAATTATTTAACCTCTCTAGGTCTCCATCTCCTCATTTGTGTAATAGTACCTATGCTTCATAAGGTTGTAATGTTATGGAATGGACTCAATAGAGAAGCAGTTGGCACTCAGAGGGTTGGAGAGTATCAGGTATTTTTATTATGCTGGCAGGCTCAGATGAGTTAACACACCAATATCTGAGCCCAGAGTTTAGGTCTTACAGGGTTGGTATAGGAGGACTCTTCTGGGTTCTTTTAAGGTTTGTTTTCTCAGCATTCATGTAGCTAATGCAGTAGCTATTGCAATAAGCAAGCATGTTTATAAAAGCAGGGAGTGCGAACAGTTGATTAACAGTGAGGCTGATGCAATAAGCAGGTATTATTTCAAAGGCACAATAGACTATTGAAAGAATTCATTTTGAATTTTCCCAACAGTAAGAAATAAATAATATAATAAGCTAAAATGAAAAATGTCAGAGTATACAGTAAATACCTGCTATGATATATGCATATATTTTTTTCATGGGACGCAGCACCTTAAGTGCTTGGGAAACACTTGTGGACAAGATAGAAAAGGTCTCTGCCCTCATAAACCTCACATTTCAATGGGGGAAGTGAGCAATCAACATATAAATAAAATAAATAATCAAAAATAAAAATATAAAAAGGTCAGAAACTCAGGCTAAGACATGATGTGACAGTTTAAAGCATCTGAAGCAAAAGATTAGAGTTTCCAGAAATGACTGAGAAGTAGGCTAAACAGATGAAATTATTGAACACAAGATTTGTGATCCAGGAAATTCAGAGCCAATTATACTATGAATGGCATATTATGAGCAAATAAAATGCATCTAGCACGAGTATATAATTAAAAACTGAAAACAAAAAGCAAAAACAACAAAAGAACAAAAAACAGTGCTGGCTGGTTAGCTCAGCTGGTTAGAGTGCAGTGTAGTCAAGAGTTCAGATCCCCTTACCAGCTAGCCACCAAAAATAATAATAATAATAATAATAATAAACAAATAAAAAGTAGAAAAATACTCTCCAAATGTTTTCTTAAGCAATAGTTCATACTAAAATAAAATAATTCATTCAGTAACTAGGCCTACTTTTTACTTATTAGGAAGTAACTTACTAAATGCTTACTGAGAGAAAAAATAAGACAATCTTTGGTAATATTCAGTGAAACTTCTTAAATAAAAATATCAGAAAGCAACAAGATGTATATTAACTATGCAGGACCGGCAACGGGATCGCAACCCTCGGTGTTGCGCCCGCACCTCGCTCAGCCAGTGAGCGGCCGGTCTATATGTGGGATCCAAACCCTCGGCAGGAGCGCTGCCACACTCCCAAGCGGCGCACTGTAGCAGTGCGCCACCAGGCTGGCCCAAAGAGGACATATTTCATTACAAAAGCCAAGTGGTAAAATCAAAGTCTATGAATAGAGAATTATTAGAAAAGCTACCCTTTGACTTTTAATGGATCCCTTCTAATTTTTTTTTTCTTTTTCTTGTTCACATGTGTGGAAGACAATCATGGAAATGCAAGAAAAAGGGAGGGAAAAAGGAGGTAATTTTTATTTTAATCAATACCTAAATTCAGAGATTTTTGGAAACATATCTAGGAAATATCAAAAAAGTGATAACTTAATAAAGCAATAATAAGATACCAAAAGAGTATCAGAAGTGTAATAATAGTAATTTTTAAAATTAAATATTTTGCTGAAGATCTATTTGAAATGATGTTTATTTTATTTCCTACTGAATTTAATGCATTAATTTATAATGAAAAATTTTATCAAGAATAAGTTTTGGAGAGAAAAATAAATTCATTTATTTCATTAGAGACTGCTGTTTCTTATATACCTACTATCTTCATTCATTAAATCAATGTGTATCTAGCACCTACTATATGCCAAGCAATATACTGATTCTTATATAAATGGAAAGTAAGAGTAGAAATCATCACAGGTGACACTGACATACATATACTTTTGATTTAAGTTGAATTAGGCCAAAATAAAGTAAATAAAATTAAATCAGTGAAACTGAGTTTGATGTACTCACTTTCCTAACAGCTGTTTTTTATTATATAAAATAAATTGGATGAAAATAAATACATCAGTTAGACAACTGTCTGAAATGGGAAAACAGCCTTCTCCTTTCAATATTTATGTTTCATGACATTGCTTCAATGAAAGTACACCAACTTTATTTTTTAACAGAATCCATGATGTAAAATGTAAAATATGAAAAAATATTTCTTACTTTCTTAAAATAAGAAAAATATGCCTGTATAACATACTGTGAATTTTTAAAAAATAAATAGTACTAATTAACCCTTAAAAATAGGGCAATATCTCTTTCTTGGTGACATGTCACCCTAATTGAAGAAACTAAAGAATATTTTATAACTAGGGCTAAAATAAATAACAGTACTTCATTTCTCCACTATCCAGGAATCACCAAATACAGATATGGCAATGGTCCTATGAGGATGTGGAGAGAAGAGAAAATTCATCCTTTCTTTTAATTTTCTTATGCAAGTTTTCTAAATGACTTTGATTATGCAAAGTCATGTTTCCTAAGGAACCATTACTGATGCAGCTCTGAAAGCCCTTTTTCTGAACTCTTACATCAAATGTGAGTGAAAGCTCTCAGAACCAAAATCAGAAACACAAAAATCAGAAGATTTGGGGAAAACAGCTCTAAACAAATATTCTTTCGTTTACTTGGTACCCCTTAACTTTGCTGTTATTATTTTTAAAATACTTTGGGAATATAATGTCGATGGACTTTATTAGCATTCCTGCAGCAAATATTTAATATTCTAAGTGGCCATGCTCAACTTCCCAAATGTTAATTGATGCTATTACAAATTGCTTGTGGCACATTCAAGGTGTACCAGAAAAATTAACAACAGAGCTTACAGGACAGTGAATGCATTTTAATAACTGGTCAGAAGTATCAGTTTTCCACTAGCTTCTTTTTTACAGTAAGAAGCAGGATATTCTTGTTTAGACATTTTTAGATATTTCAATAAGGACATTGTGTAAATAGGTGACAACACAACATTGGCATTATAAGCAGAACTTCTCCTACTCAGATTTATGTGTAAAATTTTTAGGTGTCTTTACTAATTATTCCTTTAAAATAATCTCTTCCTCTCTTCCTTCATTAACTAGAATTAGAGCAAAATCATTGAAGCAAAATCATTGGTTCTATGATGGTACTTCAAAAAGTCTGCGGAAAAATAAAATTAAAAGATAATACAAATCTTTCCATGAACTTTTTGAATATCCCGTGTATTCTGAATTACTGGGTATTATATCGATCATTCAATGCTATGTTCTAGGTTCCATGATCACTGTCTACTTCTGTCTTCAGACTGTGAGTTATATTATAATAGTCATAGTCTTTGGGGAATAACATTTAGCATGTTTTAAACAGGTGTACGCAGTCCAAAATCAAATGAACATGTAAAGAGTGTAACACAGTGTAAATTCCTTCATGAGCAAGGATTCCAAAACAGGTTGGTTACCTTTATTTTTCACTATTATCCTAGAGTCACCTTCAATTATAAAGCTACTGAACCACAATAACCTCAGAAATATGTAATAAAAAGAACAATAATACAATAATTAATGTTAATAAATAATAAACCTAATGCTTTGTGGAAGGAATAATTCTGGGATAGCCCCCATGATTTCTGCCCCCTGGTGTATGCTCCCTGTTTAACACCCTATCCTGAGTGAGGGTCTGACTGTGAATAGCATAGATGTCACTCTGGTGAGTAGGCTACCTGACAAGGGTGATTGAATTAAAAGCTCACATCAGTTGGCTTTGAGTTACTAAAAAGGGAGATTTTCCCTGGTGGTTTTGACTTAAGAGGTGCTAACCACATTCTTGAAGGAAGAGTTTTGAAATACAAGAGAGTGTCTGAAGAAGTAAACTGCCATGTTGTAAGGTGCCTTTAGGAAGGACCATGTGGCAAAAACCTGACAGCAGCCTCTGAGAACAGAGAACATGTCCTCGACTGACAGCTAGCCAGGCAAGAAGAACCTCAGTCCCTCAACTACAAGGAAATGAATGCTGCCAATATTGTGAGGGAGCTTGGAAACAGATCTTTATCTAATCGAATGGAGCCTCCAGATGATCACAGCATTCTAAGACCCTGAGCAGAGGACCCAACTAAAACATGTCAGATTCCTGGACTTGTAAGGTAATAAATGTGGGTTATTTGAAGCCTCTATGTCTGTGGAAATTTGTACAGACATAAAAACTTGTACAGATTTACAATCATATATTAAATATTTTCTAAGACTTTGCCAGGCATTGTGCTAAGACTTAAATATTTATTTTCTATTTAATCCTCAGAATAACTTGAAAAAGTAAATTATTAACCCCATTTTACAGATGAACAAGCAGAGGTTTATAGGGTAAATAACTTGCTAGTATGCATGACAGCTGAAATTCTAATCTGATTTTGTTTAACTACAGAGCCCCACATTCTTAAACATTCTATTCTCCCCTACTGGGAGAAATAACACAGAAGCCATGGTTCAGAAAATCTAAGATCTAGTCCCATTTTACTATTAATTAGCTATACCATTTAAGGGAAAACATTGAATCTCCCTTCTCCTCCCTGGTCATTAATTGAGTAACACAGAAGCCATGGTTCAGAAAATCTAAGATCTAGTCCCATTTTACTATTAATTAGCTACACCATTTAAGGGAAAACATTGAATCTCCCTTCTCCTCCCTGGTCATTAATTGAGGGGGCAGTATGTCCTCTAATGTCCTTCCAAATCTAAGATTGTTTCATAAAGAAAATATCCTTATATTTTTAATTGACCAAATAGAAATGAATATGGTTTTATGTAGAAAAGTTAAAGTACAAGGGCCAATTATATGATACTTTATTTGTTCAAGTGAGCCACATTAAATTTGGGTCTATGAGACCCAAAACCCATTTGAAAACAACATTTGGGGGCAATGCAGAAAACACTGGAAAGAGATTAGGAAATACTATGGGCTGGCTTATTTTAAAATCTGTCCACTGCTTTAAACCCATTTCTGGCACCCACCACAGCTAAAGCAGGAGTTGAAAATTATTCAATATCCCTCTGCAGCGATCTTGAAAAGAATCTTAAAGTGGGGCTCAATAAAAACACTCATTATGTAAGGGATAAGGCATAAGAAAATTCCTCAGTTTTTCTAAAGAAAATGGCTATGGCAAAGGGGCACTGTGGTACTGTGAGTGGAAACTAAAACCACAATATGGTGGGACAATACTTTCCCACTCTATTACCTTCCGTATCCAAAATTTCTGTTTGGTTGATTTCTTTCTCGCTCACTGGGTCTCCTTTACATATCTAAGCAAGACCTTCTTTTTCACCCTCCATTCAATTCTTTGCCCAAACCATGCTGTTTCTACTGCTCTTCTCTCTTTGTGCTTTTTGTTAACCTCAAGAAATGACTGAACTTGACCCTATGATCCAGATCCTTTTGTTCAAGCCCTACCAGTTCTACAACCAAATATAAATGGGTCGGTCTTCTTTACCTGGCTATCTGCTCTCTTTTGTAAGCACCTAACTTACCTAGAAAAAATATATACTTTCTAGTCATTAGACCACATACAACTGGTATATTATCTGATTTTAGAGGTCTCGAGATTATTTTAATTTCTCTGACTGCACTAGATTGTAAGTGTGGAGTGCCCTTTGAATGTGATAACACATGCTTGCTTCCAGTTATTCGACTTTCCATTTTTTATAGTTCTCCCCTCACCCCCTCCAAAACCAGCTCATCAATCCCTTAATTAGTGCTGGTAACAGCAGCTATCTATATCTTGGTTATTTAAGGCATTCTGCATTTTTCAAGGGAGTTCAATTCAGACAACAGATCAGATGACTTTGCTTTCAGCAGCTAATACTTTCAGTCCCCTTAGAAAACTACACATGATTTGGAGAGTCCAAGGGAATAACTTCAGCATCTCCATTTTAGCTCTTTCCATTCACAACCTAATTTTCCATTAAAACAAATCCTCCTCCTAAAGTTCATCTGAGTTTCACCACACCAAGCAAACACTAATAAACAGGCTACTGTATGCTACCTTATGTTGTCAGGAGAATACATGTTTGTTCTGCCACTTTAACAGGATTTTTTCCTTTACAAATCCACAAGTGGCTCTATTCAGTGTTAACCTAAGAGAGTGCTCAAGCTTATCATCCAAACTTCCAGATATGATGTATGGCCAAGGCAAAAAACATATTTGTTAAGGAAGCAGCTCATATAAAGCTTGTAGAGCTTTAATTGATCATTGATCCCATGAATACAAGTGTTCTCAGCCTTTAAAAAATATTGGGGGTGGGGGTGGTTTATGTTTTGGCTTCTTTTCCTTTCCGAAAATGGCTTTTTAAGACCAGCATCTGAATAGGCTTATACAATGCACTGGAAAAGAGCAGTTACCGGTGTATAAAAATGGTTCACCTAACAGTAAGCCCTCAATTCTCCACTTCCTTTTCAGAGCTGTGTGTGTCTATATTACTTGTGTATATACAAACAAAAGCAATTTTGGGTAAATAAACCAAGAAGGCTGAATTTGACTCTGGAGACATATAAAACTAGCTTCCTTTTACATCGTGAGCACACTATTTAGCCCTCCGTGTATAAAATAAATATTCATTCTTACAGCTAATGATTAAATAATTACTAATCAAGTACCAATTATGGGCTAGGCATTTTTATAGGTTCTCAGTTTGTGGCCCTGAAGAAACCAGTCTCCACTCTCATACAGCTTATATCCTTGCATGAGGAGATAGACAATAAATGAATATACATATAACATATCAGGTGGTGATAAATGCCACATAGGAATGAAAGAGAGAAGAGATGTGGATACTCTTCTAAATATGATGATCAAGGAAGGCCTTTCTGATGAGACAACATCAAACAGAGATCCAAAGCAGTAAGGAAATAAGCCACACAAGTGTCTGGGGGAAAGGGCAATTGATGGAGAGGGAACAAGTGTGTAAGTCCTGAGGGAACTGCAAAGATTAAATATTAATACACATGAACATTTCTTGAAGACTTCACTAAGGCACGGTTATTATCATATCTGCTAAGTACCACACTTTCTGCTACTTTGCTGAGTAGACATGGGTTGCTGTTTGTTCCTCAAAACATAAATAACCATGAGATGACACTGTAAAGCTCAGAATAAATACCATCACTCAAGTAACATGCATAGAGCAACTTACAATCTTTTGCTCCATAGCTCAGTTTTAGAGCCATTTTATCATAGAGTATACACTCCTTAGCAATTTCCTTTTTAATCAAAAAAGATACCTAATATATAACAAGAAATTCCCAAATCCAGACTAGAACATCAGCCAAAGTAGAAAAATAGCAATTTCCCCTGCAAAGCTATCATTTCAAATTATCATCATCCATCATCACCATCAACAATCACAGGAGACAGCTGCTTTGGTAGCATTATTTTAAGTTCATATTTAACTATATGACAATTTAACCTTCTTACGGAAGCAGAGTAATCTCTCCTTACAACACCAACCAAGTACAGAAAAGTAGATTTGCTTTAATGTAGAAATTGGCTTTCATCTGATTTCATAAACACGCAATGGCATTTGATGATTTAATAGGTACTTGGGTTTTCCTTCTGCACATTCAACACTCTATTGGGGACAGTGAAGACTGCGTAACTCAAGGATTATTGCAGTCACTGCATCAGTATGAACTTATCAATAAAATAGGCTGTGTATGATGGACAAGTAAAAGGCTTCCATGCAAATTTACCTTCTAGAGGAAGAAAAAACGCTTGCCTAACTATACAGTAGAACATGGACATGTGCTCTGCACATGGAAGTCACATTCATTCCCCATTCTATGTTCCTATTTAACTGACCTCCTCCACTAGCTGTTCACATCCACACCCAAGACTTTTCACATCTCCGAGTTTATATATGTACTACTTGTAGTGAACATCTCCACCATCACTGTATGTCCATGTCCCAACATATGTCACTGAGAAAATTCAATACCAACCCATTCCACAAAGCATCCCCTGAATCCCTCAGAGAAGTAGTTTTCATCTCCTTTGAATTCCTCTTCAAACTTAACCTATGCCTCTTATAGGAACTCATCCTGTATTCTACCATGTATTAGAATCATTTGATTGTATCCACCATCTCTTTTCTCCTTCTGATGTTAAAAAACTCTTTGTGGGCAATTATTATAAGTTGCTTATATTTTTATTTCCTAAAATAGTCTACATACATTACACTGCTGAAAATATATGCAGTGAATTAACAAATACTACATATAATAATTGTGCTGCACCTTCAAACCTATATCCTAAGTTAAAGATGTGCCTTCCACTAAGCCCCCAGAGCTATGGGCTAGAAACAAAATAACTATCATGGAAGCTACATAAATAAAATGTCAAACACAGCAGTTTTATTATTCAAAAGAAATGTTTTAAATATGATGGCAAAAAAAGTTTCCTCGCCATTAAAAGTTTCCTTTCAGGATAAGGGGTAATATAAATCTTTTCATTATTATTCCTACAACTGCCTTGATGACAATTTGTTGAATGAATAAGAAAATGATTGCATGATTATGTGCATTTGACTATATCTCAGCCATAGAATGTCAAACATGTGGGGGAGGGAAGATGGTTGCAGAATGAGAATGTCCAAAATATGCAAATGAATTACAGGACAAATGGAAAGAAAAATAGATCAATGCTATTAATCAGGATCCTAACAGAAAGTATGAGGTTAAAAATCCTCTCTGTACCTAAGGAAAATAATTAGGACCATTGACATTCTGAAAAATTAACATCCAGAAAGGTGTTCATCTAAGAGCATCTGACAGTGTAACAGTGTGAGAGAGAGCATTTGCATACACAAATATACCCATCTGTCTGCCTGTTACCGGTGAGGTAGGAAGGGGTGGGAGGAAAGGGATAATTCTCAAAAAAGCAACTCTATCTACTACTGGGATTTAACTATTGATTCATTAAAGTAAACATAAAAACTTCAACATGGTTAAACAGATTATGATTAATGATAGGATAGCTAACTACAGACAGCTGAAAGGCATATCATTTTCCATAACATAAAACCAATGAGACTCGATTAATAAAACAAAATTAGGTTAAATTGAGAAATTTTCACCACACGGTTTTTTCTTTAAAGAGAAAAATATGCAAGTAGTTTTATTATTTTCCATCAAAATGCTGAGTGCTAAAAACATGTACATGACACATTTCTAAAACTCAACGTTTTTAACTTATTTTCTTTTACCTATTTCAAAGTCTATACTTCTGAAGAAGAGTCACAGCAGTTTCAATGCAACACGCACTTTTGGAAAATTAGTCATATCACAAGAATCACCTTCGGATTCAGTGTACATGCTATTATTGCCTTTTTCTGAAAATATGAGAACCATCACCTGGGAATTTATGAATTGTGATAGTCCCCAATGTGCCTTTTTTTTTTGGCAGCGGGCCAGTATGGGGATCTGAACCCTTGACCTTGGTGTTATTAGCACTATGCTCTACCAAGTAAGCTAACTGGCCGGCCTTATTCATCTTCTTACTGCCAGAACAGGTACCTGGCATGAAGAAGCTACTCATAAAGTGTTTGTTAAACTGTGCTGAAATACTGCATCAATGTATCTATTTTGCCCAAGCATAAGACCTCAAATAATTTAGGGATTCTCCTGGCCTCAGTTCCTACCCTAATATACTATTAGGAGTTTATCTTCTATTAGTTCAGTACCTCCCAAAGTATGTCTCGTGGAACAGTGGTTACCAAAAGACATGGGAGAAGTATAGGAACATTTCCTCCTCAAGATATAGGAACACTTCTGTTTGAAAGAGTAACAGATTTTTACCTATAAGATTTTTCAGGTTATTTAATATGAAAACATAAATTGTGTGTATTATGGAAGATGGATAAATATATATAGTATTTCTCAATTTATTTGATTCAGAGTACTTTTTAATGAACATGTAATAGTTGGTTAAACCTTCCTATACTCTGAACATTAAATACCATGATACCTCAAGTTTACTGTATTCTGTGTTAGATCAGCACATATTTTCATTTGCTAGCTCTAAAACTACTTTCATAGAACTGTTACAGCATTTTCAGATTCAGTGCACAAACCCTTGAGCATCTCTACACATTGCCACGATTTGGCCAACTTATCCTATTCCCTTCTCCATGTGTGTTTCTCTCCTGAAGCGTCATAATTTGCTTAGCCTCTACTCTTATTTAATCCCTTTATTCTCTGCATTACTTTAATTTTCTCTTTCTAAACCTGCACGATCCAATAGAAATATAAGGCAAGACATCTGTGTAATTTAAAATTTTCTAGTAGTAACCCTAAAAAAGTAAAGAGAAAGGGATAAAATTAAGTTTAATAATACATTTTTTAACCCAATGGTGCCCCAAATATTATCATTTTGACAGAGAAACAATATACAATATCAGTGAAATACTGTGTATTCTCTTTATTTTTTTTATACTGAGTCTTTGAAATCTAATGCTATTGTACACTTACAGCACACATCAATTTGGACACACATTTAAAGTACCCAATAGTCACATGTGATTCATGGCAATCATATGAAAAAAACATAGCTCTAAAACACATACAACTCATCAACATGTTCCTTAAAATGCATACCATAGATTGGATTACACATCAGGTAGGGTTATTTAAAGATCTAGCCTGCTTTTTTAAAAGGCTTTTACATTGCTTTCAGCTTTGTTTCTAATATTTTCCTGTTGGAAACCAGCACATATTGCACAAACTTAGTAACTTACATCGTTGGGAATGTCTGCAACAGTGGTTACTCTATTAAATGAGAGTTTGAACAATGACCTTTCTGCATCTAAAATCATAAAGGTTTTAAAAATAGTGCATATAGAAATCCCAGAACTTTCATTTTGCCCTTAGTTTTGAGAAACAAATTATATTTTACTTGTCCACATTGAACTACACATGCATCTCATACAACTCATTTTGTTTATTTGAATTATTAACAAGCATTAACCCCTCGGTATACCCCATGCATGGTCCTGGAATTTGGACATATTAAAATGGATGTTAAGGTTCCTCTCCTAACACAGCCCCTTGTCTCATTTGAGAGAGAAAATGTAGCAATGACCCAGAGCAGTGGTTGCTGACGTAAGAAACAGATGCCCACAGTGACAAAGTAAAGCCATCATTGCCTTGGATAGTCTGGGAAGGCTTCAAAGAGGCAGGCCTTAACAAAGGTAGGTCTTAAAAGAAAATGATGAGTTCCCTCGTTTAAGAGGACAGTGACAGAGGAGAATAATACATTCCAAGGAGGGAGAACAGTATTTGTGAGGTGTGGAAGAACACAGTACAGAAGCATAGAGGACTGAGATGATGAGGCAAAGATAGGCTGCGAACAGCTTGCACAGGATCTTGCATGCCAGGCTCAGCCACTCAAAAACTGAAATATTTTAAGAAGAAATGTTACAGATCAAAGCTTTCCAAATTTCCAAGTTTTGTTTGCAAATTACTGCCGTACTTGGGAACATCCATATGATTAGACTTGGACTGAACTGCTATGTAGTTAGCATTTTTAAGGAAAGTTCAACTCCCATGATACTGTTTCCCTGTGAGCTCATGATCACTTGAATGAAGCATCTTAAAGTGCAGCAACTGATCTATAGTGCACTATATTATTATTCTCCTTACAGTTTTTATTCTCACAATACTTACTACACAGGAAGGAGCGATATGTCCAGATTTCTCTTTACTTGTGTCTTGTATCTACAGAGAGACACAGTGCACTATATTATTATTCTCCTTACAGTTTTTATTCTCACAATACTTACTACACAGGAAGGGGCGATATGTCCAGATTTCTCTTTACTTGTGTCTTGTATCTACAGAGAGACACGCTTAATAGAGCACAGGAAGATTGAACTGACTATTCAAGGACAATTTTATTACCTCTACAAGTTTAAATTAAATGATGCTTACTATAGTATATGCATGTGTATTTTGCCTCTGTAATTTGCTGTGAACTCATTGGAGAACTGATGTTAATAATAATCTCTCCTTTCTTTTTATTTGTTGTCCTTTTTTGAGACCATTTATTACCTCTACAAGTTTAAATTAAATGATGCTTACTATAGTATATGCATGTGTATTTTGACTCTGTAATTTGCTGTGAACTCATTGGAGAACTGATGTTAATAATAATCTCTCCTTTCTTTTTATTTGTTGTCCTTTTTTGAGACCGGCCACACTGTACTCAGCCAGTGAGCGCTGTGAGCGCACCAGTCATCCCTAAATAGGATCTGAACCCGCGGCGGGAGCGCTGCTGCGCTCCCAGCGCCGTACTCTCCTGAGTGTGCCACGGGCTCGGCCCAAAAATAATCTCTCCTTTAAGCTTATCTTTCTTATGAACCCTTTCCTAATTAATCCTTTCTATCTTGAATCTTTCCAACAACCTAAAGTGTTATAAACATGCTTTAAGGAATTCCTTTCTTATGATTTTTTTTTCTATTGTTGGTCTGGGCTCTGCCTCTTCTATTCAGAATACCAACTTCTTATGAACAAAGAGAAAAATCAAAAGTTCTAAAGAGAACAAAGACTATACAGTACTTATCTCTTTGCTCTCAGGACCTAGCATATTTAACATATGCAAAGTAGTCAAGAAGTATTAGATGAGTGGATGTATGGATGAATGAGAGGGAGAAAGAGATGAAGGGATAAAAGGAAAAGTAGAAAGAGAAGAAAAGGAAAATAAAGAAAATTAAAGAAAAGAGAAGAGGAATAGAAAGTGAAGAAAGAAGAATACAGTCTTATCAATGATTTTATCTACATTAGTCAGAACTCTGATTTGCAAATAACACATACCCAATTCAAATTAGCTTCAGTGAAAGGGCAAATCACTGGTTCCTGTAGTTCCTAAACACTCTGGGATATATATAGCTCAAGGGATTAGAGGAAAAGTTGCAGGAAACAGAGGCTGAGGGAAAGGAAATGGTCTCTCAACTGCTTCAGGACTCTTTCACACCCTCCTGTCCATACCTCTGGTCTGAGTTATCTGGGCTTAGCTTAATTGTATGGACGTTAGTCATTTTCCTGTCAGGAAAGCTTCTCTCAAGGTCTATACTCTGACCATCCTCTTTGGGGTCACAGGCCTACTCCAGATCTAATCCCTTTATCCACACTAAACAGGGAACAGTGAAGTGGTGAGACTTGGGACTCCAGCCCATGAATTTTGGTCAGAATAACTGTATCTGTTATAAAAGAAGGAAGATGGGGGCCGGCCCGGTGGCGCACTGCTACAGTGCGCCGCTTGGGAAGCGCAGCGGCGCTCCCGCCGAGGGTTCGGATCCCACATACAGACCGGTTCCCGCTCACTGGCTGAGCGAGGTGCGGGCGCGACACCAAGGGTTGCGATCCCGTTGCCAGTCCCGGTCCGGTACGGGAGCGACACTGAGGGTTGCAATCCGTTGCCGGTCACGAAAAAAGACAAAAAGAAAAAAATAATAAAAAAAATAAATAAACAGGCGCGACACTGAGGGTTGCAATCCGTTGCCGGTCACGAAAAAAGACAAAAAGAAAAAAATAATAAAAAAAATAAATAAAAAATAAAAAATAAAAGAAGGAAGATGGGAAAAAGTCAGTTGGGATGACAAAAAATAAGTGCTTTCACAGTCTACCACAACATCCCTATAGCTAATCAACCTTTAAAAGTTATGACATTGTGTTCTGGATTACAGATATTACTTTTTCTAAATTACACACAAAAATTGGACACTAAATATTAGACTTACATTTAATAAAATAACTAAGATCTTAAAATCAGATTTTAATAAGTACTAAATAGTTCATAAGAAATAACCTTGGCCAAATCTGAATAATGTATATAACTCCTGCCCTACCAACTACATGCTCTGACATGAGTATCAAGTAAGATGAAGTATGTGAATGCATACAGGAAATTCTATGAAATTATGGTAGTCATTATGGTTGTCATTATTGTTGTTAATAATAATATTAAATAGACATTAAGGAAGCAAAACAAGAATGATCAAAGAAAACCTCTACCATATTGCGAATTCTTTCAAAAATTTTCTCCTGATCCTTGCTTTAAAAAATAATAACTATCCATTTAATTCCTTTTTAAATGACTGTGCTCTTCCCAGTACTACTTTATGGTTTTCTTGGTCTTTCACCCAGTACCTGAGACCATGTATGCAATGCAGACATTTTTTTTCCCCTGTATTTCTCAATTTAGAAATTGTATTTGAAGTTAAATAGATGGCTGGCTGAGATGATTTATCCAACAGGGCAAAAACAAGGTGATAAGTGATATCTTTTGAAAAGGAAGAGGTGGAAATAATTGGCCCACCCACTCCAAATGCAGTACTCAGGAAAAATCAAGCCTGAACCTCTCTTACCCTTGCCTGGTAAATGGTCTTAATTTTAGAAAACAATTCAATTGAACAATCCTGGGTTGCTTAGGAAAGCATGACTTGTGCTAAAGCAGGGACCATGGGGAAGAGAGTTACACAATCTAACTGGGAGATGAACACAGAATGTGTTTGGTCACACGGCAACATGTTTTAGATGAGCTACAGTGGAAAGACAAGTGACATCAGGGACCTAGAGCAGGGAGTTCTTACTACAGGCATCTGGATGGCTTTGCATAAGAGGCAGAACTTAAGACAGACACTGAAAAGCAGGTACAACTTTGGCAGGTAAGGAGCAGAAGAAAGGAGTATTCCTGGCAAAGAAAATTGAATGAACAAAAGGCAGAGAGGTAAGATCAAATACTGAGTGAAATGGCAAGTGGTAATACGAAGCAGATGTATAAAGAACATACGGTGAGATAATGGTTAGAAAAATTGAGAAAGTAATCATGGAAACATTCTTGATGTGAGCATTGTAACTATCTACCCAATGCCTGGCATATAAGCAATAAAATGCAGGCAATAAAAATGGAATTGATTTACTAGAATAATTATGATACTTACAACTTTTTTATTTAGTAGTATCCTGGCCTCTGAAAATAGTACACCTATGTCTATTTACATGCTCACATAACTTCAACAAGTAACACACAAAGAATATCCATTATTTTAATTGTTTATTTTTAAATATTTCCTTGAATATTTGTTTATACTGATTTGCATTTCTTTGAAGGGGAATAACACATTTATATATTGCCTTTGTCAATGCCATGTTGAAAACCACACTTTGCCATAAAAAAGATATTTTTACTAATGGCATATAATGAAGCATGTACTTCATTAGTCATTAAAACTTACTGCAAATATTCAACAGCTATGAAGCAATTGCAAAGAAAACAATGAAATTGATTTTAAACTGTAATGCTTGTGATTTGTCTCATAAAACACAGAAAAAAATTCCCTAAAAAAAAGAAATAAGATATGCAAAGAACATTTTATTCCCACTTGATTTACAAATGTTTAAAATATAGTTTTTAATATCTGGTACTTGTGATAACTATATTTTTTAAATGATGTTCGTGTCTTAATAAGCTTTGCAGCTTGTCATTACCATTTGCATAGATGAGTTATATATATATATTTTTTCTTAACAATGCAATAACTAAGCTTTCATATGTAGGTTGAACCATATAAAACTGACACTATCTGACCATTTTTCACCTACAAAAATGACAATTTTTTAAGGTCACCCTAATGTAGTAGAATCAGAGAACTTAAGAGATAGAAAAAAAGATCAGAGAGATCTAGCAAATTCTTTGGCCTGGTTCATAAAAATTCCTTCTAGCATGAAGCCATTGTCATTTAATATCTGCTGTTACTATGTTTGGGAAAAGGAGCTTAAAATAATACATGAACAGCAACAAAAAGGAGCATTCAATGCAGAATAAAACTAATACTCAAATTAAATGGATTTTCCCCCTTTTCACACAGTTTACTTACTTATTTATTTATTTATGTAATTTATTTTTTTTCATTGTACATGTTTATGGGGTACAATTTGCTGTTTCAATACATGCATATATTGTATAATGATCCAATCAGAATAGTTAGCATATCTATCACCTAAACATTTATCATTTCTTTGTGGTTATAACACTCAAGATCCTCTTTCCAGCTATCTTGAAATAAACAACACAATATTATTATATTGTCACCCCAGGGCACCAGAACTTACTCTCCTTATCTAACTATAATTTTGTAACTTTCTGCCAGTCTACCAACCTTTCCTGGTCCTCTCCTCCCTCTCTTTTCATGTCTCTGGTAACAACTATTCTACTCTCTATTTCTCTCTTTTTTTCTTTCTTTTTAATTATTTTTCTTAATTGACTCATGATAATTGTATGTATTTATGGAGTACAATATGATATGTGGGTACATTCATACTGTGTACAATGATCAAATCAGGGTATTCACCCACTTTAAATAAGCTGTTTTTTTTGTTGTTTGCTTTTTTTGTTTGTTTTAGGAAAGGAAAGGAAAAACACACACGCAGGTGCACATACACACACAGACATCTCAAATGAATAACCCCACAATATAAAAGGCAACTGAAAATAATTTAGAGTTTTTTAAATGACCAGATTAAAGGGCATTTAAATGGTCAATAATCCTTTTTAAGTCTAAGGACCTTCCCCATAAATTAAATGCCACAGTATTATATGCAATTGGGTAACCAAATACAAATCACGTTATTATCACAGAATTACTAATGTATAAGTTGCTAAAAGAAGAAAACAAACTAATTCTCCAATATATGACATATGCATTGAACCAGAGAAGTAAAGACAGAGGACTTTGTACAAAATATAAAGGTTTTTAGGTCAAGTGGCTAAAAAGATGACTACTGAGAAATTTTCTAATAAAAATAGAGACAACTGACCATTAAAAATGACAACATACAAAATAATTTTTACAGGAGTAAGTTGGTTCCAAAATTAGGATATAACATAGCAAAAAATATAAATTTTATTTTAAAACACCAAAGATTTATAGCCAGAAAAATAGAAGGAAAGCTATTAAATTAGTGCATTTCATATTTAGCAATCAGATAATAAATTTAACATATTTTAAAATTTGCTATTTTAATGACAACATACAAAATAATTTTTACAGGAGTAAGTTGGTTCCAAAATTAGGATATAACATAGGATATAAATAGAAGGAAAGCTATTAAATTAGTGCATTTCATATTTAGCAATCAGATAATAAATTTAACATATTTTAAAATTTGCAATTTTAGAAAATCAACAAATTAAATTTAACAATAAGATTTTATTTGCAAATAAATTTTGTGGAGCATGCATTACATTAAAAATCTCCTATTATAGTTTAATATAAAATCCATTACTGTTGCTCTCTTTATTTATTATTTATATAAGATATAGCTGTAGATAAATTTCATAACTTATAAAGGAAAAGAAGCCCCAGTCAATATCAGTAATAAAAACTTTGTAGAATTCCTAAAAGATAATATATATTTACATATTCTATCACATATATTTATTTAAATAAAATGATGAGTACTCCAAAACATGTTATTAACCTCCAGTTCAATTGTACACCACCTACAAATAAAGAAATGGATTTTAGAATAAAGCACAAACTTACACTTTTTTTTCTTTAGTCAGTTACATTCCAGTGGTTTCACTGGTTTTAGAAAAAATAGTCTCAATGGCAACTCAAGTTTCAAAAAGTTTTTCCACTGAATTACAGAGGATCTGATTTTATCATGATTTTTTTAACCTGATAAGTGATAGATCTTGAACACAACCAGCGCCATTTTAGGCAAGGCCAAGCACAAAATGGCCGCCAACCCATCCCCGGCAGATTTTCTTCCTTTAATAAAGCTTGATCGGTACACAGCATTTTGGCTCACTTTCTTTCAATAAGTTACCCTGATAAGTTACCCTTATGAGCAAGAAAATTGCCACAATAAATCTATTAAAAAGGCTTGTAGGCTGATTTATATATAAATATTTGAAATAAGCAAAGTATAACATACATAATACTGCAATATATTTAAATGAGCAAAATTAAGTATTTAATCCTCAAATGAAAATCAAAACTCTGTCTCACTTGAAATTAAGGGATAAATTTCATAAGATCATAAATAGCAACAATTAATATTCATTCTTTATAAAATATATAAGAACTCCCTTCTTATAAATTTCTTTTGCCAAACTTTTAGAACAAAACTAAAATATTTTTAAAAACCTGAAATCTAACACTCTAACTTTTAAAAAGGTTAGATAAGATAAATTGTGCAACAACTATAAAGGTTTTAAATGGTATGAGGGCAATCCAAGCCTTAGAAGTCCCTCTCTTTCTTATCCTCAAAAATTTTACACTAAACATTTTAAAGTTCATCTTCAGGTGATATTGATGATAACTTGAACTTAACACACACACACACATACACATATATTTATACTTCTGTGACTCCTATATTTTGTCTTCAGACTCTCTTTTCTGAGCCCCACATCCATATGGCTAATTGACTTCCTGACATTTATAATTGGATACTTTAAGTAGATGTCAAACTCAATTATGTTTGAATTCAAACATATGACTTCCAACACCAACCGCTTTCACTAAGTGGTCCACTTCCCGCGTTGGCAGTGAACACCACCACCATAATTCACCCAATTTTACAAGCCAGAAAGACAGGAGTCACACACACCTTCCTCTCATTCACCCTTCACAAGCAGCCAATCCACCACTAAGACTAGACCACTTTACTTCATTGGCATCTGCCCCATCTCCACCACCAGCATTCCCAACCTACCGTTATTTCTCACCTGCAGCACCAGCAAGAGCATTCACTCCTGACCCCACCTATCCTTTCCCTATCCAATAGCTATTATGATCACCCCTCCCTTTACTGTCTTCCCATGAGTCACAGGAAAAGGCCAAAATTCTTTAACTGGCCTAGAACTCCCTGCATTGTTCAGCCTTTGCCAAACATTCCTACCAACTTAATCTCCACCATCCTCCACCTTGCTCTGTAGTCCAGCTACTCTGAAGAAGTTTGACTTCTTGAAATTTGCTCTGCTTCTTCCCATTTCAGGGCTTTTGTATATATGGTTTCTTCTGGCATGCTCTCTCCCTCAATCCTCTTCCACCTATTCATTCTGTGGCTCCCCACTTACACTTCACTTTCTAAAAGAAGACAGCCTTGACACGTTAAGTCATATCCTCATATTATAATATACTCTTACAGGACAGCATTTGCTGCCACTTCTGAGCACTTATTGCGTATTGTTTATGTGATTATGTGACTTGTGTCTATAACTCTCACTGCATTCTAAACATAAATGGAGTCTATGTTCTATATTCATAATGCCTAAGATAGAGCCTAATACCCAATAGATATTAGTAACTGAAATGAAATAAATGAATGAAATGATAGTTTGGGGCATGTCTCCTTCTATGTTTTATTGCTACAAACGCATGGCTCATGTTGCATTCCTGAGAAAAATCTTAAGATTATTCCTGCACCCCAAAACAAAAAGTATGGGGATCCAACAAAAACCTTTATAAAATGCTCATTGCTTCTTGAAGACTGAAAGAAACCAAAACTTTTTATTCCCTACATGTAGTTCAATGAATTGCACATAGCAGGTGTTGACTAAATAAGAGGGTATTTCAAAAAGTTGATGGAAAAATAGGAATGAAAAATATTACAAATCTTTCCATGAACTTTTTGAAGCATCCTCGTATTGTGTAGCAGCAACATAATCATCATGAAGTTACAGGATGGTCTCGTAGGGAGCAATTGTTAGGTTTACATCCTCTGGATCACTGCCAAGGCTCTATATTTTAGCAGGAAGTACACAGAAGCTGAAGACAGGAGAGTCCATTCTGCTGCTCATTAGCAATGCAACCTCAGGTCACTCACTGAACCTCCCTTACCCCTCTTCCTTATCTGTGACCTGGGATAATACCACCAGGTGCTCAATAAATGTTAGTATTAATGTGCAAATGAGATCGTATATCTGCAAGCATATTGCAAATTGAAAAGCCCTATAAAATGTAATTGCCTTTATTCTATACATATGCAGGTATTTCAAAAAGTTCATGGAATGATTATCTTTTAAATCTATTTTTTCACAAACTTTTTGAAGTACCCACATATGTGCCCTGAAGCAGAATGATGCCTCATACTTGTACTCCAGCACCTAGTGCAATGCCTCTCTGTGAGTGGTCACTAAAAACCTGGGTTTGAGAAGATGTGAGTGGTAGTAAATAAATAATATGAAGTAAATGATGATAAATAAATGCATTAGCCCACCTAGCATGCATAATACTAGATGGTCCTGTGACTTTTAGGTCATCTAAGTTTAAAATCCAGTGAGAGCAATTTTTTGAAATTGAAAGAAAGTGAGCCGAAACACTGGGTACTGATCAAGCTTTGTTAAAGAAAAGAATCTGCCAGGCTGCACTCAAAATGGAAAGCAGCAACTGGCGTCAGGATGGGAGGGCTTATATAGGCTGTAAGGAAGGCTGACATAATCAGGGAGGGGTTTGGTGCTGGTGTGGAGGAGTTTCTATTTCTCAGAAACCATGAGGTTTCTCCTAAGGGAAAGGGTGGTGGCCATTTTGTGCTGAGTGTGTGTAAAATGGCGCCGGTCACATACAAGATGGTGCCAGTCATGTCCAAGATCCACCAGAAATCTAGTTCCCTAGTCATAATAGTAAACATTAATCAAAGTAACCATTAATCAAAAAAAAAAAAAAAAACTGTTTATCATATACAATAGCAAAGATCATCCTACTGACAAGTTAACAGACTGCAATTTGCATTGGGGAGAAATATTATTTTAAGCAAATAGAAGGGTTCAAAGATTTATAAAAACAATTATAGGAGTTATTAAAAAAGGAGAAAAGTAAAAAGATACATAACGTATTATATTCAAAATTTTGACAGATTTCTACTAAATATTTATTGTAGCGTGTTGAAAATAGGCTGAGATATCCCCTCCCTAGATAGACATCTGAGGTCCTATGTTTGTTACTGCATCAAAATTAACTTCTATAGTAAAAAGCTGCTTAATCTAAACAACTTTCAGATTAACCTGGTATGCAGAAACCTTCACACCTAGATAAATGTACAAACTGATTATGCTGTTATCGTTAAATCTCAAACTACTCACGATAATCATTCAATTCAAACTCTATTCAAAAGACATATAGACAGACAAAAATAAATCCTTTTTGTTTCTGAAATGTATAGACTTAAGGGTCTTCTCTAACACTCTGTTCTTTTGTTAGTTCTGAGTGAGCTCTGAGATGGTAGATGTTATCTTGGTTTATCTTATCTATACCGCAGATAAACCAAGATAAATGAGAACTCAATTTTTCCAAATAACTATGGTCTTTTTACCCAAGTAAAATAAACTCAGGGTAATACTGTTCAAAGCTACTGAATACATTTTGTCAAGGCTTCAAGCAACAAGAAAGCAAGAATCTTGTCTCCATTTACCATAAACTTGAATCTTTTGTGAGTAAGGTAATACTGAAAATACAATCTCATGCTTCTCTGGCAAAGAGAAGGGTGCTACCTACTAAGCAAGAGAAAAAGAGAAGAGAAAAAATACAAGAGCAATATGTTCTTTGTGAAGACCATGCTGAGAAAATGATCAAGCTTCTTTTGGCGTAACTGATAAAGATTAAAATAAAATTTGTTTATGACAAAGGCAATCAACAATGCATCTGCTGCATGCTAAAGAAAATAATTTTACTTTTCCTGACTCTAGGTATTGTACCCAGTCTTGTCAGCTCCATAAAGGGGAATTTAAAGAATTTTCTTGTCAGATACATCAGTATAAATCCCTGTCAAAGATTTCTTGGTCCGCTGTCTGAAATAAAGGACACTGTATATAGTTTTGTATATAAATGAGATAAGCAGAGACTAACTTCACAAGCTGATGAAGTTTGTAAGCCTTAGCCAGATGCAACAATGAAGACTTTTTAAATGCATATCCATTACTGGGTTTTTTTTTTGCCAGATAGGGTAGGTTGCAATTTTAGAATCTACATGACAAATTATCAGCTGAAAACAAAGAAAATCTATTAGAAACCTAACGAGTTTGTAAGCCTTAGCCAGATGCAACAATGAAGACTTTTTAAATGCATATCCATTACTGGGGTTTTTTTTTGCCAGATAGGGTAGGTTGCAATTTTAGAATCTACATGACAAATTATCAGCTGAAAACAAAGAAAATCTATTAGAAACCTAACAGAGTAAGAAATTATATGGAAAGCTGGAATAGTGAAGAAACATTACCAATACTAATTGTATAAGGTAGCTTTTCTTCTATCTTTTGCTGTGTATTTCACTTATTTGAACAGGACATGGATAATTCTGAGAAAGCAGAACTTGTTGGTTGGGCTCAAATTAGGGAGTCCTAATTTTTCCATTAACTTTCTTAGAAAAGTCTACCCTATAATGAACTTTTTGGTCTACAAAATTAGAGGGGTGAGTTACATGACCTCCATGCCTTGCAACAAACAGATAATAACTATGATTTCTAGGATCAATCTATCATACTGCTGCTTTGTTAAAAGGTTTGGGAGTGAGAACACTAAAATAAGCACCTAGAAAATGGTGTGAATATTCTCAACAGAATTCATTTCTCAAGCCATCTATACCCTGTCCTCCATTATGGAGATAATCCTTAAGTAAGTGGTGTTCTTATTCCTAAATTAAGTACTACGTACTGAATTGTATATGCCTAGTTCAGAAATACTGTCTATATGATAATCAATGCATTATAACCATGAGGGAGAAGGCAGAATATATCACAAGACTGCAAAAAACAAAAGGAAGCAAAGGCTTTTTAATCGACCACTTAAAAGGTTATGTAGAGGCTACAAGGCAGAGTTATGAAGTATGTTTCTAGTCAAGAATGCCATCTATTGACAATAAAATACTCAATATTCATATGATTTTATTGAGTGAAGAGTCATCAGCAGATTGTGGCCCTGAATCAGTTAAGAACATTGTACGTAAAAATAAAAGCCCGTCAATTCTTAACATACCATTGGGATTTCTGTGGGTATATGTTGAATAACTGTCATATCTCAACAGTTCAATCTGATCCCATTTTGTTTAAAAATATAATCAAATCACTGCAGCCAGAACTGCCAGCCACGCCTGGATGATTTGAATGCTCCCAACAGGTGCCTCATTAACCAACTTCTTGGCATGCAAACAGATTTCTATCAAAAGTGCTCAATCTACCTCAAAAAGGAGAATAGGGCATTTCATAAAAGTAGAATCTGTCTGCCAGGGCCAAAAAGCTCCTACACCTCTACTGTCAACTTTGCATGGACTTCCCACCTACAAAGTCATCTCATTTAGAATTTGCTGATTTCCTGGTCAGGCCTGTATTGAGATGTGGAGAATGATAAGAGCTAAGGAGAGGGCTTGAGTATAATAGGACAAAATGCAAGTTAAAACAAAAATATCTTCACACTTAATATTTTCTGTCTATGGAAGTGGCAAAGACCAAATTTTTACACTTCTGACAAGAGCCTGGGGTAAAACATTCACACACATTTTTGGTAAATAGATTCATCAGCACAAATTCTGTGAACGTTTATTTAGCAATATCTTGTTAAAAAGCATATTTTCTTTGACTTAGAAATACCTCCTAGACATATATAGCGATTGGGCAGCCTGTTACTGGTTGTAATAGCTACCAAAATAGGGATATTGTGAAGATTAAATGAGATGATACATGTAAAAAGTATAGAACAAAACTTGCATTGTACTAGTATTAACAGTAAGCACTGACAATTCTTAGCAGTTGTTCATGTCATTGTTATTATTATTATCAAATGATGATGATATGATCAAGTCATTTTAGGAAATAGTACAAAATTTCAGAATATCAGAAGAGAGTCTCATACTCATGAAGGTTTAAAAAAGTACATGTGTGTACTATATATACTTACATCTAGAACATGTTAAATCCTCTCTACTAAGACTTGCCAGTTGGGAAATTTCTAAATAAAAAAACATAATTTATATATAATTGATGGAGTTTGGATGTGTTGTCCCCTCCAAAACTTATGTGGAAATTTGATCTCTAATGTGGCAGTGTTGGAAACTGATTGAGTCATGGGGGCGGATCCCTCATGAATGGATTAGTGCTCTCCCTGGGGGAGGGGGAATTAATGAGTGAGTTCCTGCTCTATTAGTTCCCGCGAGAGCTCGTTGCTTTAAAAGACCCTGGCACCTTCTCTCTCTCTCTTGCTTCCTCTCTCTTGCTTCTTCTCGCCATGTGATCTGCTTGTACCCGCTGGCTGCCTGTCACTTTCCACCATGAGCAGAAGCAGCCTGAGGCCTGTGCCAGATGCAGCTGTCCCAGAATCGTAAGCCAAATAAACCTCTTTCCTTTATAAATTATCCAGTCTCAGGTATTTGTTATAGCAACACAAACGGACTAAAACAATAATCATATATGTCAATTTCAAAGGCATGTTTTCTATTGCAATAATAAATACCTAAAAGACTAAGGAAAGATACTAAAATCCTTGAAATCTGGATCACAATTATCATAATTTTATTAGGACATAATCGATTGAATGAATTAAAGAGTAGTTAAATATTTTCTGGCTTTTTCTTCTTCTTTTATAGTTAAATTATATTTTAATCATTGTCAATCATTCATTGTAGCTAAATAACAAAATAAATAAATAAAAAGCAACGTTTTTATTTACAAGAAAAAGCACATTCATTTGACTCCTACCCAAAATAACCA
The DNA here is from genome assembly GCF_000696425.1 of Galeopterus variegatus. Lineage (NCBI taxonomy): Eukaryota > Metazoa > Chordata > Mammalia > Dermoptera > Cynocephalidae > Galeopterus > Galeopterus variegatus. The sequence goes on from NW_007727239.1 coordinate 72,333, forward strand.
AATTGCTTCTCATGAGCCTTGGATGTTGCTGAGGTGCATTTGTTAAATTATAGAGGCAATTTTTCCTCAGGAATCTTCTAATTTTGTTCCAATCACTGGAGTCATGTTTATGTATTTCCTTGCACAGATATACTGCTTCCTCAGAGAACTCTTGAGAACAGAAACTCTTTATCAGATGATTGAATATCAAACAGTGAGATGACTAGCCTGTTAGGTTAAAAAATATGAAAAGACATTTACATTTAAAAATAAAGGAGATCATCTGAATGACAAAATATGGAGAATTTAGGGAAATGGATTAGGAAAACTACCTCCCCTTCCTTTTCATTCACAGCCTCTCCATACCTAAGCATGAAAGCTGGATTGTACTATACCATGTTCAGAGCCCTGCTGTCCTACACAGTAGCCACTAGCCAGAAGTGACCACTGAGTATTTGTAATGTAGCTAGTACAAATTGAAGATTCACTGTAAAAAATGAGTGTCAAATATCTCATTCATAATTGTTTTAATATGGGTACAGTTTAAATAAGAATACTTTGGACATATTGTGTTAAATGAGATGAACTATTAAAGTCAATTTCACCTGTTCCATTTTACTTTTTACTGTGACTACCAGAAAAGTTGAAATTACATTTTTGGTTCATATCATATTTCTATTAGACAGTGTAGAACCAGAGCATCATTTTCCATGATATACATACATGCATTGTGTTCCTTTGTGTGCACCTGTGTGTTTGGATGGTTCAAGTGACTAAGTTGGTCTCTAGAAGGGAATAACATATATCTTTACAATCCTATCTTCACTGGGCTTGAGAAGGTTGGTTCATTCCTATTACATGGGTCCAGATCTTCCCCTCTCAAACTGAAGCACTACCCAGAATGGTGCTGAAGTCAGAAAGCTTGAGTTTCTACCTGGGTTACTTGTACAAATCACTTAAACCTTCTGACTCTCTTTTCTAAGCTAGAAAATGCCTGTCTACCTGACCAACAGCATTGCTGTCAAAATCACTTAAGGTATATATAAGAGCTCTTCAAGTTGTATCACTATGGCACTTGAGGTGGTATTAATATTTAGTTTTATCTAAACAAATGGCATTTGGAAAACTGATCCTTTGCAATCCATCTAAATTGGAGCAGAAACGCCACACATGAGTGAACAGAAATCACACCGCTATGTAGGACAGGTGGCAGCTGATTTGTTCAATCGTAAGTCATAACTGGGATTGAGTGGGAATGATTCTTTTTAAAAGGAACTAAATAGAGTATGGATCTCTGAAAAAGCTTTATAACGTTGACCACAGTAGTAAAATAAAGAATAGAGAAACTTTAGGTTGAGAACGTATTCAGATTTTGTGATGATTATGTTTTCCCGATAACTGACAGTCTCTCTTTCACGTACTCATGCGTTCACTCATGAAACATGTGGAGTATGCTATACAGCCCAGCACAGTGGAGAAGATCTCAAGCTTTGAGTTAGGGATACTTGAGTGTTAGTTTCAACTGCTTTGTAAAACTGCAATAAATTATTAACAATTATTGAGCAGGTGTTTTTAGACAACTAAATGAGGTGCTGATTGTAAAAATTAGCACAGCTCCTGGTACATAGTGATCAGTAAATGTTAGCTGAAATAATAATATTTACTATTGTGATCAGTAAATGTTAGCTGAAATAATAATATTTACTATTACTTGAATGATGATAAAGCCCTCAAGGCATTATCTAGATTATCATCTTTCAGCTATGCCTAAGGAAAAGATTAGCTGTTTTTAAATATCCAGGTAACTATATGAATGTAAGGCTGTTATCCTGAGGTTTAGCATTGTGTATTCACAGTCTTGATCCTCAGAACAGTTCATTCAAGACACCTGAAGACTTTCAAAAACTGAAATGCAGTTTACCTAATATGTTTCATTTAACCAATCTTTTAATACTGGATTTCAGGAAGCTCTTCAGGAAATAGTGGTTCCCTCCTCTACCAGGCTTAGAGATAGGTTAAATATTTTGTTAACTGGACGTCCTCCTACACCATTTTATAACATGCCAAAACCCACTATCACCACATCTTAATGCAATAATCATTTAACTGTGGTTCTATAGTTCTATAGTGGTTAAGAGATAAATGATGAAAACTTCTCAACTCCTCCCATAAACCTGTTCAATAAGCTCTTACTATGAACAGCCATTATCTTTGCCAATATTTTCTACATAAGTGAGTGAGAAGCAAGGGATTCCAAAGAAAGGCCCTACTGGCCAATTTTGCAATACTGCTCTATTAAAGTCCTCAAAATAAAAGCACCAATTTGTAATCATTCTTACATACAGCAAAAGCAAACAGGATACATATCGATGCAGAAAAGTGATTGTGATATTTACTATTGAAATGGAGCACTGACTTCTCCTTAGTAGGTAGCTATAAATTAATATGGAATGTCTAAAGTTCCATATTCTAGAATGATCACTTTCAAATCAATCATCCCAATCCTATTTAATAATTAACTCAGTGATAATGAAGACAATCCCATTTTCAAAAAACTTACAATGTTGTTTTTAAGTAGATCTAAATTATACTAGTCATTCATATATGTTATTAAAAAGTTGTTAAAAACTAAAGATCTAAAACCCAGGTGTAAGTAAATCACTCATCACAGCCTCAGTCTCTTGATCTATAAAATGGAGATAATTATATCTATATTGCAGTCATTTGAAAGATTAGAAATAATTATATAAAGCACTTATCATAGTCTTAATATTACTGTTGATATTGTTCTCTTTATTTGCTAGGGATACAAGTCTGCAAATTTACTGGTAAAGGGCCAGATAAGTATTTTCAGACTTGCAGGCCATACAATTTCTATTAGAACAAGCACTTATCATAGTCTTAATATTACTGTTGATATTGTTCTCTTTATTTGCTAGGGATACAGGTCTGCAAATTTACTGGTAAAGGGCCAGATAAGTATTTTCAGACTTGCAGGCCATACAATTTCTATTAGAAGTACTCAACTCGGTCTTGGGTAGCACAAAAGCAGCCACTGACAATACATAAATTAGCGAGGTTGTGTCCCACTAAAACTTTACTTATAGACACTGAAATTTGAAATGTTATATAATTTTTATGTGTCCTCAAATATTATTTTTCTTTCCATTTTTTTCCACCATCTAAAAATATAGAAACCATTCTTAGGTTGGGGGCAACATAAAAAGCAGTAGAGAACCAAATTTGGCCAGGGGGACATAAATGGCCAACTCCTTGGCTAGAGCAGTCTGATCTGAATTTATATAAATTCATCACATAATCAATTGCCAATTTGTTTTTGAAAAAAACTCACTTGTAATAAATTGAAAATGCTTATATCAGTATACAAAACCATATTATTTTCATGTACTTAGCTTTAAATGCTGTTGGTAACTTTGGTTAAAAAAATTATTTTCATTATTTAAATGCCCTTCATTTACAGAACTTTTGGTAGTATTTTACCATACTTGAAAAAGCTGAACTATGGTACTTCAAAGCACTGCAAACAAATTAACTTAGAGTGCTTGTTAAACATATTGCTTATTTTCCTTACTAAATTAACTGTGGTTTGTGAAACAAACAAATGAATCCAACAATACAGGATGCAGAAACAATTTTCAATAAATAGGTCTTCATTTACTATTTAATCTTGTTTCTGCCACTGGCTTAAAAACATCTGCCAGAAAGAGGTGTAAACATATATTTTTCCAGTTACATAATGTTAATTATAATGGAATTACACTACAAATAAAATCTTAATCATGTTGACCACTCTTGTCCGTGTTCTTATTACTTACAGACTCACCATCCATCAAATCTGTGCTGCAGTATTAAAATGGATGGACGTGCAGGGACAGCAAAGATGAATCTGATTTGGTCAAAAGGTCAAGGCATAATAATTTAGTTAGATAAGTAAAGTGAGCATAATCTTTTCATCCTTTTATACCTTATGCTTTTAATGCTTGATTATTTGCAAAATTAACAAGGACATTGAATATTAGGTCAGCTATGATAAGACTCAAGCTAGCTGACAAAGGCACCTAAGGTTGTGCTGCTGAGGTTCATATTAGTTGCTCTCATGGAATCAATTTAAGGAGCTTGGAGGTATTTACCTAGCATTCCTAATCTATCTATATTTTATCATCTCCCAATTTATCTTCTTGAATGTAGTTACAATGAAAAGTGAAAACACAGGAATGCAAAGATAAATAGGTAATAGGAGTTTGAAAATCCACAAGATAGGTCTCTCTTTTTTGTTGTTGTTATGACATACCTCTGGCCCCCAAACAAGCAACTTAGCATCACCACAGGTGCATCTACCTGCAAACAGGTAAGCACACAGGCAATAACAGAAAGCAGTACAGAGTAGGGATTAACAGCACACACTATAAATCAAGACTGACTGGTTTTGTGTGCTCAGCCACTTACAAATCTGTGTGACTTTACATAATCCATGTACCATTCTATACCTCGATTTCTTCATCTATAAAATGGAAATAATGATCACAGCTAGTGCAAAGAGTTACAAAGATTAAAGTACTTAATATTTTAAAAGTTCTTGTAACATTGTCTGGCACATAGTAAGAACTGAAGTGTTTATTAAATGAAACAATGGCTAAAATAATCATTTATTATTCGGTAATAAATATTCTATATTACCGCTTCTTCATAACACTTGCATTTTCATGCGTCACCACCAAATGGCTCTTTTTAGGTCTCAATGAGGAAAAAATATACAGAACTTAATAGGCCTATCCATGATAAATATTTGCCAATGATGAAGGTGAAATGGAAATCTGTTTCTTTGCACCAGATACCACTACACATGAGCATAATTAATGAAACAAAATTACAGGGCAATAGGGCACTTATTTCTAAAGCAGCTAATAATTAAGGATTTGTTAACCAGCAGTGTATAAAATACTCCCCCATGATAACCCCAATAATCTGCCACTTCATTAGCTTCAATTCTGTATGTTAAGTGCTTTCCTCTCTTCCAAAGATCCCTATGACCTACTGTTTCCAAACTCACAGGTCCTCATCAATAAATGATAAGATTCTTACTGAGCCCCAAATAATAGCACACTACTTTGCTACCTACCACAGGGAATTTCAAGATATAGAAGAGGCAGCCCCAACCTTCAAGGATTTTATAATCTTTTGGAGAAACAAAATATAAAAACATAAGTGAGAACATAAAGCAACATAAAACTGTACAGCAAGAAGGAAAGAATTATAAGAACAAGGAAACGCAGGTACAGTGTTTTGATGTTTTAGTGACCATACGGTGCTTTCAGCAGCATTTTAACTAATTTGATTCCCCATCCCACCCTACCCTGGCAAATAATATTTAGTAAATAAACTATTATCTTGGCTTTACAGACTACCAAATAGAGTTTCGAAAAAACTAAATAACTTGCTCAAGTTCTTAAACTTTGAAGCCAAGCAGTAGTGCAGAATCTAGATCTTTGTACTCAAACCTATGACTTTAAAATTTTCATGAGGGTACTCTATCCCCTGAAAGGAGAGACGCACAAGATGCAAGAACTCTATAACAACTTCCCAGGGAGAGGATGTGAGCCAGTTCACGATGAGTGGGTCAGATGTGGGCAAGCTGATGGCAGCCAAAGTTCATTCCAAAAGGGAAATGACATCTGCACAGAATAGTCAAGAACAAGTCCAGGTCAATGGCCTTAGATGGAGTGTTTGGGATGGAGGCCTGTGTTGACAGGAATAGAAAAGTCATTAGCTTGTATTCTGCATTTCTTGGCTGTGCAAGAAAGGGGAGAGAAAACCGGGATTTTAAAGCAATTGCCTCGAGCGTTACCAAACTCAATTCCAACTCTAGTGCTTCCAATATAACAACCTATCACTTTACATCTCTTGAAAATCTGATATAGCTTATAGACTCGGTCAATTTGATTAATTGGGGAACCCCAGTACAAATTCATACCTCATCCTGAGCTAACATGATGCACTTTAGTAAATCTTAACATTTATTATACATTTAGGATGTTAGAAGCATTGTGCTAAGTTTCCTATATCCCTTATCCCATTTAATCTTCACCGTAATCATAGCAGGTGTATCAGGGGGCTGCAAGACCACCCCAACATTCAGATATTCACTAGAAGGACTCACAAGACTCAGAATGTAAGTTGTACTCTTGGCTAAGATGTATTAAAGCAGTGTGGTAACGATACACAGATAATAAGGGGAAAAGACACAGGCAGAGTCTAGAGGAATCCATATGCAAGCTTCCTCATGCTCTTTCCCTCCCATAAGGTGGTCATGCAGAGCTGAGTCTTCCCAGTAAATAAAATGCATAAACACACGTGTAACATTTCTGTCCAGGGAAACTATTAGAAACTCGAAGCCCAAGCTTTTTTGGTTTTTTTGTTTTTAGGGGGGGTGCCGGGGGCTGGTCACATAGGTATCCTCTCCCTGCCATGTACCAAAATTCCAAACTTCCAGAAGGAAGCAGATGTTCAGCATAAGCCACATTGTCTATACAATCTAGGCACTATGAGCACCTCTCATCAATTAGAGGAAATTTTATACCAGTACCAGCCAACATCTCAGATGCTAGCCAAGGGACAGTCTGACCAGCAGGCCTCTCTGAGGATAGCAGTCTCAACCCTACTATGTCAACTATTTTCTGCATAATAATAGGAGGCTATTATTATCATTATTATTAGTAGTAGTAGTATTCCACATAGATGAAGCTACTGAGGCACAGAGACATTAAGTAACTCACCAAGGGTCCTAGAAGTTCTAAGAGTCAGACAATGTGTCTTAGCTCAGCCTCTCCTAAAAGCAGACACTGAGACAAGGGCTTATACACATGCGGTTTAGTTGTAGAAGGGATCCCAGGAAACAGTAAGGGGAGGGGTACACAGAGGGATGGCTAGGAAAATTGGAAAAAGGAAAGATGGAAAGTCAATCCAAAGGTGGGTTACTAAACTGATTACTACCATGACCAACTAGAGGGCAACTAGGCAGTACAGTGTAAAATTAACTTCAAAGCTGTCTTCCCATGAGAATATAGAAGAGCATTGCATGTTTTTACAGGCTCTCCTTCCCCCTTTGGTCAAGGCTCCTGGGAGCTATTAACTTTCCATAGTGGAGAAACCCTAGGACACAAAGCAAGAAGCCCTGACACAATACAACCTGATTTTGCAGCAAAGGTGGGAGCCAAAATTCACATTCAGAGAATGCAAGGTAGGGCAAAAATTATGTTAACACAGTCTGCATTAGACCTCATGCAGGGTGACTTCCCCAAGCTACACCTGAGTCATCAAGGTGAACTTCTATCAGATACCTTTATAATGAATTAAGATTATATAGTGGCTTTCAGGTGTTATGGAAAGGAATAAATAATGTGGACCAACAATAGGGTAATAACTCCAGTTTTTGTTTTGGTTCAGAGAAAGATGACAGAGTAAAAATCTGACTTACAAATTCTATGCACCTCACCATTCTCTTCAGGAAGCATATTTGCATATTTGTTAAGACCAACAGTTTATCTATGAAGATAAGTTTTAACAGAAGCATGACTCTGACTCAGTTTTCTGTTTGGTACCCTGGGGGATATATAGACACACACACACACACACACACACACACACACACACCACACACACACACACACACACACACGCACGTGTGTGTGTGTGTGTGTAGTTATTGACCATTTTAAAGTATACAATTCAATGGTGTTTAGTATCTTACAACAATTGTTCAACCATCAGCACCACCCAATTTCAGAACATTTTCATCTCCACAAAAAGAAACCCCATATAAATTTACTCCCATTTTTCTTTGCAGTTACTCCCCATTTCTCCCTCCTCTCAGTCCCTGGAAACTACTAATCTGCTTTCTGTCTTTATAAATTTGCCTATTCTGGACATTTCATATAAACAGTATCATACAACATGTGGCCCTTTCACTTAGCAGAACATTTTCAAGGTTCATCCATGCTGTGGCACATATCAATATTTTTTTCTTGTCAAATAACATTCTGTTATACAGACATAAGCACATTTTATGTACTGACTTATCAGTTGATGGACATCTGGGTTGATTTCACTTTTTGGCTATTATGAAGCATGCTGCTGTGAACATTTACACACAGGTTTTGGTGTCCATGTATATTTTCTTCTCTCTTGGGTATATACTCCTATAAGCAGAATTACTGAGTGAAATGGTAGCTGTATTTTTAACACTTTAAGGAATTGCTAGGATGTTTACCACATTGGCTACAACATTTTACAATCCCACCAGCTATGTATGAGGGATCCCATTTCTCCATATCTTAACCACCACTAGTTATTGTCCATCCTTTTAATTTTAGTTATCTTAGTGGGTGTGACAAGGTATCTCATTATGGTTTTAATTTGCATTTCTCTCATAGCTAATCATTTTGAACATGTTTTCATGTGCATATTGGCTACTGGTATATCTTCTCTGCAGATATGTCTGTTCAAATCCTTTGCTCATTTTTTAACTGGGCTTTTTTTTATTGTTGAACAAGAGTTCTTTAAATATTCTAAATATAAGTCCCTTATCTAATGTGTATTTATAAATATTTTCTCCAATGCCTTAGTTGTCTTTTCACTTCTTTAATGGTAGCCTTTAAAGCAAAAAAAAAAAAGTTTTTAATTTTGATGAAATGCAATCTTTTCCTTTTCTCACTTGTGCTTTTTGGTCATATTTAAGAAACCACTGCTTAACCCAAAGTTATAAAGATTTACTTCCATGTTTTCTTCTAAGACTTTTAGCCCTTACATTTAGGTGGTCTATGACTATTTTTAAAATTAATATTTGTATATGCTGTGAGGTAGAAGCCTGAGATATTTTGAGTTAAACATTAGCTAAGAGGAAGAAATGCTAAATGTGAATGGAAAATGAAACATAAGATCTGAAATATACAAATTCTCAGACTTTCCTATAGGAAAAAAACTATATCCCTATACTTTCAATTTTCACCTACACAAGCATAAACACAATGCCCCCAAATTTGGTAAGCGTCAATGATGTTTTCTTTTTTTTTTTGCATAAAGAACATATGCCAGTATAACAAATTGTACTCTGTCAATTATGTCTGATATATCTCTCCGAAATGTTTCTATTAAATGTTTCATAAAAACTCTGCGGGCAATGTATACTCAGAACCAAGGTAGAATCACTCAAGAAGGATTATTTAATGGCCCTTCCACAAACCTTATTTTTTTTTTGCCTTGAGATGAAGTATTAATATGCATCAAGACTTCTCTTTCATCAAATGGACAGAAATATTCACTTCTCTGGGTTTTTTTAGTTTGTTTGTTTTTTGTTTTTTTTGATAAGCATACTACCAGGAAAACTGAGTTCTGATTCTTGTTTTTTCCTGAATCAATCTCCTCGTATACTTAAAATTTATATAGTCAACAGTTAATAATAAAGACAATAATAACAGTTATTAGTATTTTAGCAATTAGTATTTACTGAGATCTTTCTATATGACAGAGTACTGTGTCAACCTCCTTACGATGATTATTATCTATTTAATCTTCACAACAATGAGGAGGTAACTTCATCTTTTTTTTTTTTTAGATGCTCAAAGAAGCTTAGAAATGTAATTAATTTGTTAACTAACACAGCTGGGAAGTAACGCAAAACTGAAAGTCTCCAGGGTCCATAGCTTCCATGTGGGAACACTAATGTCATTCATTGCTTTTCTTATGTCTCCTGACAAAGTAAGCAGGTACAAATATTTGAAGGCCAGTAAATTCAAGAACAGAATGGCTTGGCTAAGGAATTTTTTCATTTCATGTACTCAGTTTTACTGAATAGATATTATGACAAGGTGGATGTCCTGGGGGTTACAAAGTATAAGATGTATGTCCTTTAGGAGATGTTATATTGGGAAAACAAAAACATCCTCACCTACATATAATACAATGCAGATGGTGATACGTTTTCACAGTGTGATGTGTGATAACTGGAGAGAAAGTGTAATTACAAATGGGAAGATGTAGGAAAACCCAGAAAGGTGTGATTTCAGCTCTATTTTGAAACTGGGATAGGATTTTTGTGGGAGTAAAGGAACGTGACAAGATAAGACAGTATATCAGACAAACACTATGAAGGATGGCACAGAAGAAATTAGTTTTATTTGTCCAACAGCAAGTGGTGAAATATCGGCCACCTCATATAGACTCATGTCCTGAACATGGAGAAAACAGTATTTTCTTGGGTGATGAAGAGGAAATGGAAAGAGAATCTGAAACAAATTAGATGTAAGAAGAAACTTATCACAGGGAAATAAATAGAAGCATGGTATGAATTTAGCAAAACAAATACCATTAACTTTAAGGTATATATTTCTTAAAAATGCCATCTTATACCAGGGAACATTGATGGCTTAAGATCCAGCTCAAGACAACCATAAAAAATAATGCTTAAATCAGGCTGAAATGTGAATCATAAATGGTACATCCATATTTAATTTATTTACCACTGTTTTTCTATTTTCAGTATCTAATAGGCACTCAAACATTTATTTAATTTATATATACATGGATATGTTTATATCTGGATTGGTGCAAAATGTTAATAGTGGTTCAAAGATAACCTATTTTTTTCTTTATGCATTGCCATATGTTCCAAATTTTCTAAAATGAACACGTCTTACTTATAAAATAAAAACATCCCCTTTTTAAAGGGTTGCTTTCCCTTTATTTTGCTTTTCTTGGGCCTTTGGTTTTGTGATATACTCCAGACATTTGGGCCAAAGTCAATCACTTGCTGTTGGCCATTAGAATGTAGATAATAGCACATCTGTGGAGAAGATGTTCACACCAATGAAGAAAATACTGAAATATCTGGTAGTCCTGGAAGTGATTATGACTTTCAAAACTTACTCAAGAAGGAAAAGGATTTTTTTAAAAAAATTATCAAGAGTTTACAGGAGATTGGATCAAACAGCATGAAATCACTTCTGAAGATGACAGCCATAAATCTTACTCTCAAACAGCATCAATGGCAGAGTCCACACTGGAACAAGATGAACCTACTATGAAACTAGACCAGCCCTTGAAGTCAGGAAGGTGACAAGAGAGGGAGCCCAGTCAGAAAACGCACTGCCTGTAAGTATGGTAACAAATAAAGAGCAACCTTCCTGAAATACAGACAGGAAGTCCTAGAGAAGACAAGAAGGTTGGTGAAGCATGAAGATGAAGATTCATGTCACAGAGAAGCCCAGTAGCATCAAAGTCCTAGGAAGCTGAATTTCAATCCTGGGAAAAGAAACTTTAACAAGTCAGATAAAGTCTTATCTTACAGTTAATGTAGGATCCAAAAGGAATAAGATCTGAGATAACGCAGAAAGATCTAGTTTTCAGAACGTGGGTCCAAGTGCCATTAATATAAAAAAGAAGTCAAGTTATTTGAACTAAGTCACAAAATAAAGGCCAGACTAGCTCAGGCATAATCCACCCTTGAACTAAAGAGCAGTATGTTGTAGCTCTGTCAAACCTGCTGTGTAAAGGCAAGACCTGTTCAAGAAAAACAAGTGAGACTGAGACTGCAAGGCATTTCAAAACACCATAACTACAGGGAGAGAAAGGACATGGGGACTGGAACCAGCCAGGTCATAACATCAACTATAAGCAAATTAAGGGAACTCTTAAACCCTGTTGGTGGGAATGTAAATTAGAATAACCATTTAGGAAAACAATTAGGCAGTATCTAGTAAAGTTGACAAAAATACCCTACAATCCAGTGATTCAACATCTGTGGGAATATGCCCTAGAGAAATGTTTACATCAGTAGGCTGTACATACCAGGAAATTCATTGCTATGGTTTCCTAAAATGAATTTAAATGCCAGTAATACAAGATTGAGGCGAGAAGGGCTTCATTTACATCTGTAATATAAGGATTCAACTGTATCTGTAATTTAAATGGATCTAGAGCAAACACAGCAAAATGTTAACATTTTTTCAAAGGAGGTCGTAAATACATGGGGGAGGACTGATATTATCTTCTGTACGTTATTAATGTTTTGAATATTTATAACTTATATTTTTAATAACTAAAATGCTAAGAATATTTTTTGAAGAATTTCCTCTTTTTGAGTGACCCCCAATATGTTATTAAATATCTTATTTAATATTACAATTAAATAAGAATATCAGATCACATTTAGAAGTACTGAAGAGTATACTCACTGAAATTTATTTATCTTTTATGTACCTCTTGAGATGCAGCCTAACACTGTCCTTACAGGTATGCTATCCTACCTAAAAAGTTGATGGTTTTCAGTTGGTCATTATGATTGATTTCAAATGATTATTTTCATGGGCTCCGTGCTTCTTATTCTGACTTTGTGAGATTTTTTTTTACTTCGTCAAATTTCACTTCAGGAAGATTTATACTATGATGTCAACTTATAATGTCAAAATTCAGTCATGCATAATTTCCCTCTCCTTCCATCTGAGAAACTGTCTGTTGTGCTACCATTACTAATTTTTAAAAGGAAAAAGAAAGATGGGGGTGGTGTGGACATCATCCGTTTCAAGAAAAAAAATGACAGACATTTGTAAAAACTCAATATTAAACACATGGAAATCTGGTTAATCGTCTGATCATGGATGACTACTACTAAGACACATGTAAGACGGGTCACTATAATCTACTCTTCAGCTGTCCAAATTGAGAAACAAACACCAATTGATCTGAAGTGTTGGGCTGTTTGGGAATGCATATAGAAATAAGCAGACTTCAGACTTCAGCTAAAGTGTTCATACTTATATCCCCTTAAGCTACATTGAACCAGATTTCCATAATCAGGAGGCTAATGTATTTTAACCACATTATCCACCTTACGTCTAGGAGCAAACCTTGAGCAAATATATATTTTAAAAAATCAGTTCTACCTCCCAATCATGGAGACCACTTACTTTAAGCTCAGGTGGGAAGAGTGCAGAATTTGCAACTATGAAATTAAAATGAAACAAACACAATACTCCACTAGATGACATGATGTAATGAATCACAGTATGAAACAAGCCTCCAAGCATTTTCTATCCTCATTTCTGAACAAGATAAGGGTTGCAGCATGCCAATGAGCGCATTCTGCTAAAGTCTGCTTTCTTAAATCCATCAATGAGGTTTGTTACTAACCTCATCCCAACTTCTGACATCTTAGGTGTGTACAATATAAGAAAATAACAACAAAAACACACCTTCAACAGATTCACTTTCTTACTTTATGCTCCTAGGAAAATCATTTCCTATGAGAAATGACACCTTCAACAGATTCACTTTCTTACTTTATGCTCCTAGGAAAATCATTTCCTATGAGAAAGGCTCTATCTCATTTCACCAATGTGCCAGTTATTGCAAAAAAACAAAACTTGCTTTTCAGAAGGAAAGCTGACTTTTGCTAACAATTGGGAAAGCCAATGGGAGCCTGGAGAGGATTGATCTGTTGGCAACAGAAACCCTTTCACTGCACTCTGCATCAGCTAAATGTGAGACGTTGGCAATTGGAGTTTATATATTATTGCTGATTGGTACTTCTCAGTGGAGAAACACTCCTGAAGGTACAGGTGTAGATCACATTCCAGCTTTTGTTTTTCCTAGGAAATAACACACATCTGCTCATTGTTCAGTAATTACTGAGAGGTAATTAGAACTTAGCAATGGGACTTAAAAAACAAATGGTGGAATTATTAGGACCTGGCTCTAAGGGAACAAGTGAAGTAAAGTCTGAGGATTTTTTTTTTCCTTTTTGTCTTTTTTACTGACCGGTAATGGGATCGCAACCCTCGGTGTCGCGCCTGTACCGGGGACCGGCAACGGATCGCAACCCTCAGTGTTGCACCCACACCGCGCTCAGCCAGTGAACGGGAACCGGTCTCCACATGGGATCCGAACCCTCGGCGGGAGCGCCACTGCACTCCCAAGCGGAGCACTCTCCAGTGCGCCACCAGGCCGGCCCAAGTCTGAGGATTTTTTAAAAGGCTCCTGGGTGGCAAGGGATAAATAAAACAGAAAGAATACTGGACTACAAGTTAGGAGCCCCAAATTCTTAATCCTTTCCTTTGACAGACTATGTGTGAAGAGAAGTTGGGCAAAACATTTCATCCCCTGGCCTCAACTTCCTCATCTGTAAAATGAATGAGTTTGACTAAAGACAATTAAAACTCTCAACTCCAACATTCTAAGTATCCCCTGACTTTCAGATACTTGAAAACAATTTCATTTAATAAATCAGATTCCCAACTTGCTAACCAACAATTAACAAACCACATCATTATGAGATTGATATCAACCCTGACAAGTTACCTAGAAGGCTTCAAATTTAAAAATTCATTATTTCACATCAGGAACAAAATTAATATTAATATTACAGTCTTCCATCATTATCTGTGGGGGACTGGTTTCAGGATCCCCAAAAGGATAACAAAATCTAGGGATGGTCAAGTCCCTCATATAAAATGGTGTAGTATTTGCATATAGCCTATGCACATACTCCTATATACATCATATCATTTATAGATTATTTACAACATCCAACACAGTGTAAATGCTATGTAAATAGTTGTTATACTGTATTGGTTTTTAAAATTTGTATTACTTGTTATAGTTGTACTGTAATTTTTTTAAAAATATATTTGATACTCTGTTTCTTTGATCAGCGAATGTAGAACCCATGGATATGGAGGGCTGACTGCATAAGAGCTTTGATGATGTCAAAGATTCATAAAAATCTCCAGCGATCTGTGGATCACACTTTGAGGAACATTCTTCTCAATCAAAATTCCTCAACCCAAGTTATATAAAGGAATCACTCAAGGTGAATTCAGAAAGTATCTTTGCCTCCCACCTCAGATGAATTAAATCAGAATCTCTGGGAATAGGGCTATGTCATTGCTTTTTTTTTTTTTTTAATCCCTAGTCAATTTGAATGTGCAAAGACTGAAAAATACTGTTTTAATCTAAATGAAAATTTATTTAAAAATTGGGTAGAATGCACTTCAAGGGCATTTAAGAATAGCTTCGATGTGAGTAAGAAACATTTCTAAGCACCAGAATGCCTATAATGAGCTAAATCTATGATGTAAAAATGAGCTAAATCTATGATGTAAAAATGACAGGAGAAATTATGAATGTGGGGAAATTTTTAAAAACATATACTAAAACAGATTATTGAAGAGTTTGCCTTAGCCTATCCATAAGTCTGCTTGTAGAGGGTACTCAGTAAAAATGCTTGTTAAATAACTGACCAACTAGATGAGTTCTTGACTCATGAGTCATCTCACACTGACAAGTGGAAGAACATTATAAAATGTAATCTCAATATTTTTGACTAACAACCAAGAAAAAAATAAAAATTTAAATTCCATATGAGTGTTATGGTTTCAATTTGTCCCCCAAAGTTCATGTTTTGGAAACTAAGTCCCCAGTGCAACAGTGCTGGTAGGTGGGACCTAACAAGGGGTGATTAGGCTCTGCCCTCATGAAGAGATTAACGTCGTCATGGAAGTCAAGAGTTGGCTTTTTGTAAAAGTGAGTTTGGCCCCCTTTTGCTTTCACTCTCTCTTGCTCTCTGTTGCTCTCTTGCCCTTCCTTCTTCTTCCATGGGATCATGCAGCACAAAGGCTCTCACCAGATGTGGACCCTTGGATCTTGGACTTCCAGCCTCCAGAACCATAAGATATAAATTTCTTTTCTATACAAATTACGCAGTCTGTAGTATTGTTATAACAACACAAAACTAAGACAATGAAGAATTCACTAAATTTTTCCCTCATGAGTGGTAGTTGTTAAGACAAAATTGTGTTATGATGCAGGTTTTGGAATGCCTTAAATAAGGGAATTATTTTTAAAAAGTTGATTGTAATCCATCTAGGAAAACATATACATAATTCTCTATTGATATTAAGGAAAAAACAAAATCAATGCACGGCAGACACTGGCACAAAATACACATGCATATGGGAGCATAAGTATGTTATGAACCTACAGAAAAAGGCTGAACGAAAGCAGTAGATGTTGCCTTACTCAAGAACCCTCTGAAAATTCAATTATCAGGAAAAAAAAAAAAAAATCAGTGCAGTAGCAGTAGATGTTGCCTTACTCAAGAACCCTCTGAAAATTCAATTATCAGGAAAAAAAAAAAATCAGTGCAGTGTATTGCATTTATTTTTGTTATATTAACTACAATATGTTATACAATTGTTATATTGGTTACAATATGATAATTGTTCAATAAACATTAATTGAACACATCACTATTTGCTTTTCTACTATGTGTTTAATATTGGAGATACCACAATTAAAAACAAAAAACCTTTGCTTCCAATTAACTTCTGATGTAGTGAAGGAAGCAGGCAGAGTCAAGAAGACAATTGAAAGATGCTAAGAAAACTGAGAACAAAGAGGAGATGAGGAGTCTTATCATAGAGAAGGTGGAAACACAATTTAGGCCCTAAATAAATTAGAAATATTTAGCCAGGAGAAAGGAATGGGTAAAGGAGACAAGCTCTCAGTGGCTTACAAAAATTTTCCTTTCCCACTCAACATGGGCCCACAGAAGAGCTCTGCTCAACAACTTCAATAGGGACCCAACTTGACAGAATAGCTCCAGTTGGAGTGCTGCCCGTTGTCATGACAGGAGGAAAGAAAGGAATTGCCGGCAGGTTCTTAAAACTTCCCCCAGAAGTTGTACTTATTACTTCTGATTTGGGATTTCAGCATTACCAGTGGAGGACAGCGAGCTTGAGCAGAGGCCCCTGCATAGAGCACAAAGTCACAATCTCTCCCACCCGGACTTTCCATTTCCAGGGTAAATCTCAGTAAGATGGCAAACTACCCAGCACAGGGTTGAAGAAGAGGGCAGTGCTTAAAATCATGGACTTTGAGGCAGATCTGTATTACCATTACCCACCTTGATGATATTGATGATATCAGATATTATTTGAAAGTTAAGCCTTAGTTTCGTCATCTATAAAAGAGGAACAACACCCCCTTGTGGGAGAGACTAGTTACTTGCTCACCAAAGTTGATCACATTTCCCAAAGTCCCTTGCAGTTAGGTGTAGCCACATGACTAGGTTCTCACCAAGGAAACGTGGATTAAGAGATAGGTGCCTCTTCCAGGCCTGGCTCATGTAAAAGATCTGTGCTACCCTCACCTTCTCTCTTCCCTCCTGTATAATACAGAGAACCCAGCAAAGGACTCAGAAGCTCTGTGAAATGGCAAACCACAAATGGAAGGACACATTTGCATTAAACTGTTAGGTGTGAGAAAAACATCTAATGTGTTAATACACTGCGATTTTGGAGGCTGCTGCCTATAGCATTTAGCCTACTCAGACTATTACACTCCTATACTAAGGCAGTTATAAAGATTAATTGAAAAAATTAATAAAAATTCTTATCACAGTGTCCATACTAAACAAGTACTAGCTATGATTATTATCACTGTTCTGATTCTGCCACTTATATGTTTGAATATTTTATTATTCTAGTCAGTCTCGACTTGTGTGAGGATAACTGACAAAAAAAACACATTTAAAACAAAACAAATTCCAAAAATCACGCTGGATATCACTATTTTAGTATCAGATATAAATATCATCCAAGGAAAAACCAAATGTCTTCTTACTTCTTTGAATAAAAATCAAATCCTTAAAAATGTTATTTTCAGGGTAAAAAAGTACTCACATTCATTATTTAGAGAATGCTGGCACAAATGTATATTGATTTTTAGGTTTTATAATGAAATTTGCTTGATGCGGTTTTCTTCACAAATGAAATGAACATTGACCTGCCTGACTGCATATTGACAGTAAAATAATCCTTAGATACAGAAGCCTTTGTAGATACCTGTCAAAGAAAGTTAGACATGATGAGCAGACTCTTTTATAAGTTGACAATATTAGCTCTGACCGTAACTTTGATCTTTCCCTATTGTTTGGAAAGAGGAAGCAGGGAAATATTACTGCCATTCTTCCTCACTTTACCTCAAAATAGTCCTGTTTAAATAATTCACTTGGGAAGAAGAAGGGGAAAGAGCCCATGGCAGGAAAAAGCACTTCCTAAACTTTGTAAGATCTTGTATCTATAAATAAAAGTTCTCACCTGTCAGTAAAAATAACTGCCTACTAAGAAACAGGCTAAAATACCCTCTGAGAATTCATCACTTCCCTACTTCAAATGCAAAGTAATGAAATGCATTTAATTGTTTTGCATTTCCTCAAAATGAGACTTTCGTCTCTGTCTCTCAGAACTGCTGATTAAGTAATTCTCTGCTTATTTGCATCTTATCCACTCATTACAGGAGTTTATTTAATAATCTTATGCTTCTGAAAGAAACAAACAGCCAGTTTTCTGAGAACTGTATGCATGTCATTGTGCTGGGACAAATATTATTTCTATTTCAATCTTACTGAACTCCAAGGAGGGGGAACTGAGGGACTATGTTTTAAAATTGCATAAGCATACTTATTCATTACTGAATGGCCACTGTGTGCCTGTCACTGCGCTAGCCTCTTGAAAATAAGGCAAACATAATCCTTGTTCTTTGGGAACTTACGATTGAGGAAGAACTTGAGCAGGTTGCAACTGAAGCCAAAACTGGTTCTGGGAATACAGAAGTTCCCACAGTTCATGGAAACTCAAGTCCCTGGTATCAAAGTTTGAGTTGGAGGAAAAAACTTGGCTCCTTAAAGAGTCAAAGAAATGTAAAATTAGGTTAGAAAATCTCACTTAAATCACTGATTATATTTTTCTGCGTTTTCATGGTAATTCACGGTAATCTTTCACAGTCAGAAATATAATACAATAATAGTGATACTTAGAAATAAAAACCCTTTTATTATTAAAAAATATATTTGACATGGCAGAAAAACATCCCTGTATTAAAAAGTATGCTAAGTAAGCTAAAAAGCTATTTTAAAACCATAAAAAGAAGCAATACCAAAATCTTGCTAAAGACAATTCATTTTTACTTGACTTCTTCCCACCAAAAAGACAAGTACATCCCAACCTACACCTACCTACTACATATAAATAAATACTTAAATGTAAATAATATATATTTAAGTTATATAAATAACTTCAGCATGTTTCAAAGTAAGTATATTTCATAGAATTCTATACTGACATTTTGAGATATTCATATGTTATTAGGATCAGAAACCCTTGTCCTAACTCAGCTTTCTCAATTATCTACTCAGTAAATTATTATTTCAAATTCCTAATGGTTCTTCAAGAACTGACAGGTTGATATTCCTCTGACCAGGTTGACTTTAGTCCATGTGGTTACCTAGTATCCTTTGATAATCCTGAAACAAAAAGTAACATGAGAGCATTTCTCTTTTATGCCTTACACCTACAAGGAGGAAAAAGGTTTTAAAGTAACTGTTTCTTTCATAGTTTAACATCATTTGTTTAAATATTGTGTTTATTTTTCTAAAGATTGTGCAGTTTTAAAAGCAATACAGGTTTCACTTTGCTTAACCATTGAGACAAATAGATACACAAAAGTACAACATTCCAAGAAGAACCCTTGAACAAATTCTACAACTGCTAAAGAAACAGTTTAATTACCTACTTGTAGGATCAAAAGAGAAACTTACCATTTTTCTGTGTAGTTGCACATAATTTTATTAAATGTGTATAATAACATCAAAGGAATTCATTCATTGTTAAGATTTGAAGGCACTGGAAGTTTGGGAATAATTAAAAAGATGCATGTACTTTTTGCTGAGTAATGAATATGTCAAGAAATATGAATTTTACTGAGCCTATTTATTAAAGTATGTACATCAAAGATCTTGAAAGTTAACCACTTCTCTGCATTTCCAAGTATTCACAAGTGCTCATCATAGAATATAAGAACTGAATACAAAGCCTCTAACATCCCTTAGGAGGTATCTTAGTCTGTTTGGGCTGCTATAACAAAATGCCTTAGACTGGGTAATTTGTAAGCAACAGAAATTTATTACTCACAGTTCCGGAGGCCAGGAAGTCCAAGATAAAGGCACCAGCAGATTGTGTCTGGTGAGGGTTCATGTTCTTCCTCAAAGATGGTGCCTCCCTCTGTCTGAAGAGGCAAACAAGCTCCCTAAGGTCTTTTTTTTTCTTTTACAAGTTATAAAATATATTTTAATATGAATTTCAATAATTTTAAAATTACAATTGTTTATTACATTTACATAAACTTTTGAATATATAGATTTAAAATACACATATGCCACTCATATTCATATATATGTGTATATATATATATATATGAAGCTATGAGAGAAAAAGTTAGAAATTTGGAGTAAGCAACTTTGGGCCCGTAACTTGAATTTATGTGCTAGTTTTTGCATATGTATGAAGGCGTTGTACCCAATATCCTATTCATTGGCTTCTGCCAAAAGGAGTGTTGTTGATCTTATTTGGACAATTATAGAACATTGATTAGGACACATCTCCTACAGGTTGAGCTTTCAAGGAGCTCAGAAGGTCAAGACACGTGAATATGTTCTGGCTTTTTCTCTTTTCTCTCTGTCAATGTGAAGGGCTGGAGTAGTGGGCCAGCTCAATGTCTAATGCTACTACATAGGTAGAGGGATACACCTACTCAGGAATGTGTCAGACCAGGCCAAACTAGGCCAAAAGTAAACTCATCAACTTCGGGAAAACAAATCCTTCCACATGGTCCTTACTATTATACTGCCATACCACATTGGCCAGAGACCTGGGTAAACATAAAGTGCTTTACTTTGTTTTGTTTTCTTTTCCTTTTTCAATGCAACTATTTCCCTCAGAACTATGATAGAAAGGAGAAATATGTGGACAAGCAGAATTCGGATATTATTCACATGCATGGCTACTGCACCACGATAATAATGACACTCATTTCTCAGTGTCTAAACTGTACACCTAGCATGGTATTTTTTACACCATGTGCATCAATAAAACGGTAGGTGGTAATACATATTCTCTTTAGAAGGCAATGAACAAGTAGTCCTTTTGTAATAATTTAGTCCAAATCCTTCCACTTTATACATCAGAAAATACTAAATATGAGGACACAATAAATGAATCACGTCCCAAGTTCTACATAGAAAAGCATTAACCTGTGGTACAATTATGTTATTTAGATAAAATAAAAGGCATTGAAATTAACTTTAGTGGTTAAATGACAAGTATTATTCCCCCACAGGAATACTAAATTATAACAACAAATACTTTTATTTTTCTATGAACCATTTTAAAGGACTCTCACTAGTTACACCTGATATATTCATAATGGCTTCTGAATTGGGGGGGGGGGGGGGGATGAGTTCTCACAAATTAAGTGCTTTGCCTATGGTTCAATAGTAAGTAACCTCTCTAAGTTCTCGTCAATTATGTAAAAGTCAACGTACACACATAGGAATATACATATGTATGTACTTTAGTATTAAATTGTGATTGCTATAAAAAATGCATGACTGTTCTTAGGTTAAATAAGCAACTAATAAAATGGGGAATGTGCAATGTCTTCATAGGTTACATTTAAGGTCTGAGCTCCACCATTATCTAGCTATGTGATCTTGCATAAATTACTAAACTTCTCTGAAGCTTAAATTTCTGTAGTCTGCAAATTAAAGGAATGAATTATCAGTCAGTGATGCACAACACTGGCAGGCTGACTACAAAAGAATCCATTACCTTGAGACTTTGGAAGCACCAAGACTCAGTCTTGGGTAGTGTTCTAATACTATCAGGTTTCAAATCCACTTAACACATTGACCTGTATTAACATCCTGCATCTAAACTGAAACTCAATGTAAATGACTTGCCCAAAGCTACACAAGTAGTTAGTAATGAGGCTGAAATTAGAACAAGTATTTCTAACTCCCACCCCTATGACTTCCCCACCTAAAGCATAAGCAATTATACATTAAGCTGATTATCCTGCTACTTAAATAAGAACTAGGAGCCTTAAAGTTGAAAATATACACTGTTTTTCTCCAACCAAAAAATGTCTCAGGATATATATGTATCTTTCAAAATGAGTAATTGCCTAACAGTTACTGAAGCTAGAGGAAAAAACAGCTACTCATTAAAGGGTGGGGATAAGTCATATTTCCTTCAAAAAGAAAAAAAAAAATGCCTGTAGGAAAGTCTTCTAACAAAGTGACTCTACTAGATGACTTAAGAGCTTTATAGTTGGAGATATTGAATATAAGCCTCCCCTGTAAAGTTTAAGCCACTTTAATATGTTTTATTTTATATATAGGAAGGTACAGAGGATGTTGAGAAGGATTGGGAAAAGAAGATAACTAATTATTTTTTAAATGAACCAAATCATTCATTATATCAGTTCCCAAATATAATCATGAATGTGGCTCACTGTGTATCTGACAGATTCTATCATATGATGTTTGGAAAAGGGGAAAGTTGAAACTTTTAAGTGGTAAAGACTAAAAAGAAGAAAAATCTCCTTTTTTTTTTTGCCAGCAGCACATGCCAGCTGAAGGATTCTCAGGCTTTATATTCTGAGGTCACCTCCCAGAACTTCATTCTTGGGTACTTCCAGCTGCCTGCTGGAACTGGCCATCAATCACTCTAAGCAAGCGGCTCTTCTGAAAAGAAACTTTTGATGACTGGTTATTTTTAGCAATACCCTGACAAATGTTTAGATAGTCAAAAACTGGAGGAAGAAAGTACCTGGATGTAATTAGCATCTTTGCTAATTCTCTGTATTTTCATTTCTGCATTTTGAATTCTCCTCTTGTTTATTTGAACATTTGATTAAGTGATTCTCTGCCAGCTAATGTATGCATTCACCTAGCCATTGATTACTTCAAATGACTGCCTTGAATATTTACTGCTGGTTAAATATTTTAAACTTCTACCAACATTATCTTGTACCCAATTAAGAACACATTGAGGCAGTTTTTTTAAACCTCTCTTTCATTGTGGGGAGTATTCTTGGAGCTAATTACAGGCGAGACTTCCAAGTTCCCCTCATTTTGAGGTATAATTTCCTGGAGCGTAGGTGCCCTGTCCTGTGGGAAGTTATTTACATGAGCCTGGTGCAGAATACATTGGGGGGGATGCCCAGTACTGGAGATGGAAAAATGGAGAATTGGCTATTCCATTCATGCTCTGTTCTCTCCAGCTTCTTTAATTAATTCCCTTGGCATTTCTCAGGGAAAAAAGGTGGCATAATACCCCCAATGTCTTACATTCTCCCACCTACTATGTTCTTTTAAAAATAAAAGTTTGCTTTAAAGCTCAGTTCTAGTGAATTTTATAACCAACCTTTCTTTGACATAATTTACAATTATAGTTGTAGTAGAGTCAAAAGAAATCTCGAAGCAATTTTTTTCAGTTCTTCGCTGCTTCCCTACTGAGGCATAATGGGGCTACTGCCCAAAGTACAATATTCAAAATGCACCACATTCTCTCAGGACCAGAAGAGAAGAGATTCTTTTGATTATTTAACTGCAGGAATTGATTGTCTTACCCCAACGGACATCATGAAATTGAGGCATCAATAATATGTTGACTCTGTAGAGCATTTAAAACTCTCATCCTACTTTAAAATGTTATTGCAGTTGGTCTTCACAACCACCCTGTGAGGTGGGATTTCAGGGTTTCCCAATCTTAGCACTATTGACATTTGGGGCCAGATAATTCTTTGTTGAGGGGGTCGTCCTGTGCACTGTAGAATGTTTAGCAACATCTCTGGTCTCTATGCACAAGAGGTTAGTAGCATCACTGCCCCCCTGCCCAAGTTGTGACAACTAAAAATGCCTCCATGTATTGCCAACTGTTGGGGGGGGGCAGGGAGTAGCAAAATCACCACCATCTGGGAACCACTGATGTATCTATAATCATGATAATCCTGATAAGGGGCTCCCCCCTGCCCAAGTTGTGACAACTAAAAATGCCTCCATGTATTGCCAACTGTTGGGGGGGGCAGGGAGTAGCAAAATCACCACCATCTGGGAACCACTGATGTATCTATAATCATGATAATCCTGATAAGGGGCTTGTCATTAGAAATATATAAGTGACATACCCAAGTTTACAAAGACTTTGATTTCTCTCTTTACATGACCTCTCCATGGCATCAGTGAATCTTTTTTTCTTTCCATTCAGTTTATTTATTTATTGTATACTGAACTTCTGTTTATGATTTCTAGGCAATGGTATATATATATTTTTGTTTTTTGGGGGTTTTTTAATCAGCATATTCATTATTACAAATTGTAATTATTCTTTATGCCCCTTACCTGACCAATCACTCCCCAACCCTCATGTCTGCCCTCATAACTGGAAGGGAGGGAGTGACAGAGGAAGGGAGGAAGGAAGGAAGGACAGAAAGTGAATCTTTAGCTCTATCTCAAACATATCCCAAAATCTATCCACCCATCTCCATCTCTACTACCACCACCTAGACCAATGAATCACCTCTTTCTTTGGCTAGTGCACCAACTTCTCTTCCTCTTAAATCCTTTCTCCACATACTGCATGAGTAACACTTTTAAAATAAACCAAATCATAACACTATGTAGCTTAAGGCTTCTAATGTTGTCCCAATGCATTTAGAATAAAATCCAAACCACTCATCTTGCTTATTTCTCTGGTATCTCATCCTCATGCAACACACTGACCACAGTGGCCTCCTTCCCATTCTTAGAATATGACAAGTTCATTGCCACCTTGGAGTCTCTACATAAGCAAGCTGTTCCCTCTGCCATGAATGCTTTTCCCTGAACTTATGGCTAGTTCCTTCAGTTCTCAGTTAAATTGTCAAACTTATCTAAAGTAACGAGTTAACCCATTTTCTATTTTAATTCTTTGCATATCATTTATTCGATGTTTGTGTTGATGCTATGTTATTTATTGTCTGTAGTCCACAATATGCAAACTCCAGATAGCAGGGATGTCTTGCCTATATATTCACTGCTCTGTTCACTGCTAAATCCCCAGAACCTGGAACAGCCTGGCACATAGTAGACACTCAACTAATTGCATGTCGAATAAAGGTATTAAATAATGACTAATAGGTCAGGGAGTCAGAACCAGATGGCTCTTTCCATTATATTATGTAAAAATAATAATTTCACAGCTATCAATTCATAAAAAAAAATTATAATAGAAACATTGTAGGGACAGGAGAATAAAGTAAGGTGGGGCCTCTGCAGTGGAAAAGCTCATAATCTATTGTACAGTCTCGCACATACACACACATTTTTATTTTTATTTATTTATTT
>NW_007727239.1:98634-130379 GCF_000696425.1 Galeopterus variegatus
CTCGGCTGGGATATTGAAACTGCCCCTGAATGAGATGAGAAAACAAAACTAGTGTCTTTTGTGATCAGCATGATTTCAGAACTTGGGATCTGTGCCAACAATGACTAAAATGGTAAGAGCTG
Organism: Galeopterus variegatus; assembly: GCF_000696425.1. Classification (NCBI taxonomy): domain Eukaryota; kingdom Metazoa; phylum Chordata; class Mammalia; order Dermoptera; family Cynocephalidae; genus Galeopterus; species Galeopterus variegatus. Next base: position 98,757 of record NW_007727239.1, read on the forward strand.
GTTTTCAAATAAAGTGTAACAGGCAGACTGAAAAAGAAATAATCAAACTGAAAATGAAGCAAATTAAGTCTCAAGTATATTCTAAGCAAGTCCCTAATGACTGTAGGGGTTGGAGGGAGGAGGAAGAGTATTTTGTTTCTCTGTACTCTCTTTTTCTTCTTGACTGATTCCATGCCAATTCAGAGCTCCAAAGTTATTTATAAATTTAGATATTTGGAAATGAAAACTTTCTGTGATCTTAATTAGAAAAAGGATTTTGTGATTCTGATATGATATGTGCCTGTGTGATTTCACAACCATAGGTAAAATTACTGTAGAGTTAGTAAAAATCACCATAATACAAATACTTGAAAATATTTGTAAATACTGTAAAATACTTTTCCAGTCTGCATGTACTGACTAAAATGCAGCATAATGCAAACTTATACCAGTTTGAATTCTCTCTGTAATTTTGTTCAAACATTAAAAACAACTCATCATCCTAAGGCACTTTTTTTTTTTTTTGCTGTGATATGAGAAGGTAAATGTTTCAAATGATAATAAAATGGAGAGCAACGCAACCAAGTTAATAAGAAAAGCTTTAAATTTTCCAGATCTACAAAGATCATTATTAGGAAGACAAAAATACCTTCTTCCTTGTATAACAATATTACAGATTTATGGTTCAGGGTGAGTCTGTCACTAACCAAGAACTCCATGTGGTAAAACTGAAATGTCTACTCCACTATTTCCCTCAACAGAATTCACACATTACTGAAGATCCTCTAGTTTAAAAAGTCTGTACCTATCAGCTTTCAACTTTACACAAAACTGGCACTCTTAGGTTAGAGTTAAAAGAACAAAAAAGTTATGCCATAAAACCCCATGTTTAAATCCAGATCTGATCATTGATGAAATACATTAACATGGAGCATTGACAAAACCTCCTTAGTGTCCATCTTCTCATTCATAAAACGAATAAAGTAACTCTTACTCCACAGGATTATTTTGAAACTTACTGGAAATGTAGTGTATTAAGGCACAGAACCAAAATCCTGGCACACGATATGCACTCAATAAATGTTAAATGCAGAATAATTGAGATATATTATTCCCTGCTTCTTCTTTCATAAATATATATCACTTAGTTCAGGATACCAAACCAAGAATAAATGAAAAGGAAATGCCTTTGCAATTTAAAAATGGGCCATCACTGTCCACTACACACACAGGATGAATCCAGCTAAACAGAGCATCCATGGGAATCTACAAAGATCACTTGAGGCCTAGGGGCCAGGCTGAAGAGGAGAGAACTAGACAAATGATGCTAAATTGTGTAGGTTCCTTAAAAGTTGCTAAACCTTCAGAAAAGCCTGTGCCTGAATGTGCTAATGGAGAAGGTCTGAGTCCATGCATCTTTCCCAGGATAGGGATGGATCACTGCTCAGAGCACAAAGAAGACAGAAGTGATTCACAGATAACACACCACAGTCAACTACGAGAAGAGCCCCACAAGAAGGAGATCCCTTGTCTATATTCTTTTATGCCTGGCACATGGTAAGCAATAATATTTGCTGAATGATGAATGAATGATAGCAACAAAAATAGTGGAAAAGAAATCAGAAGTTAAGTGACTAGTGTATAGTATATGCTCAATAAATACTTTCTGTACTGAAGATATGAATATAGCGATGAAGAAATGATAAAATGATTAAAGAATGAACAAATGAACAAAGGCTCCAGTGAGCTGACCAACCAATCAATTAATAGGAGAACAAATATGTTCTCAGAATATCTGTCAATAAAAGAATTCAAAGTCTATGACAGAAGCCAGGATACATGGCAGGGTTCACAAGAAAGCACAAATATCAAGTTGGCCATGTCAAAAAGCACTCTGGCAGTTCTTTTGTTCTCTCCATCCCCAGCCTTTCACACACATCCCTCAGACCAGCACTTTCCAAGTAAGGCATAAGAGCCAGATACCTGAAAGACAGAAAAGAGGTATCACTCCCAGTCCATTCCCTTTACAGGCTATAACTAAGAGGTTATATATAGCTCTGTATAAATGAGGATCTTCTGTAGTTTGATCAAACAGATACTACTGGATTACAGGGCTTGCAGAAGCTTCCTTATTCCCATGACATCTCTAGATTTTTTGGAAGAAGTTTATATTCAAAAAGAGATCAAACAAATGAATGTCACTACTTACTAAAAGCTTAGCAATATATCAGATAATGCCACAATCTTTACTGACAATTCACAGAGAAAGTTGACTTCTTTTATTCCCTGCCAATTAAAGTATCTGCCTCTAAGAATGCCATTTTATCACTAGAAATAAGTTGGTTGAGAAGATGCTGCTCCAGACTGTTTCAAGCCAAACTAGGTAATTTAGTGTCACTATAAGTATTATCTTTGAATATTGGGAAACACCACCCTTGTTTTTAAAGGCAACTTTCTGCAAGCTGGATAGCCATGTGATTTCCAGAGTGATACCTGTCAGTGGTGGATTTACCCAATATTCTGGATCCAGAGCTGTGCAAAACATATAAAGGTGTCAATTATTTCCTTTCCTGTGTAGGCAACCAATACTTAGAAACACATGCTAATTTTCCTCCCATATATTTTCTTGTAGGCCATAACATTCTGTATTGCACATTGAATAACAGTTATTTCCAAATATTATGAAAAGTGATGTGGAGGTTCCTTGAAAAGCTAAAACTAGAACTACCTTACGATCCAGCAATCTGACCACTGGGTATATATCTAGAGGAACTGAAATCCCATGTTTACTGCAGCATTTTTCACAATAGCTAAGATAAGGAATCAAGCTAAGTCTCCATCAATAGATAAATGAATCAAGAAAATATGGTATATATACACACAACTGAAAATTATTCAGACTTTAAAAAAGGTGAAATCCTGTCATTTGTGACACATGGATGAATGTGGAGGCTTTATGCTATGTGAAATAAGCCAGGCACAGAAAGATGAATATCGCACAAACTCACTTATATGTGGAATGTTAAAAAGTTGAAAGCATAAAAGTAGAGAATAGGAAGATATAAAAACTACAATTTTTTTTGAAGATGTTACAACAAGCAAACGGAAAGGACATTCTTGGGTGGGAGGGGGAGAGGGAGGAGGGAGCAAATTGGACTTTTTAAAAATTATAATTCATACAATATTACTCTGGTAGCATCATGAATAAAAGAGACAATGCTCAGGAAAAAATAAAGATAATCTGTTCAACACTTCTTAACATCTATACTTCCTCATGTTCCCAATCACCTGTTTTCAGTAGCAATCTGTAAATTGCTTCCTCTTAGCAATCTGTAATCACTTGTTTTACCACATCTTCTGACCCATTAAACATAAGCACTCATGGAGCCAGAGTTACTACAGTGGAATGTCTCCCTATTCTGACTCCTAACTTAATGAGAAATTTAGAGTTGATTACAGAAGAACATTCATATTATTGGAAGAAAAACTGAAGGGAGGTAAGTTGGATAACCACTTTCTTGAGTATTCATCTCTAATTGAACTAAGTGGGATAGGAAACTACCACGTCTTAGTTCTCTGAGCTGAACCATAGATTTGTTCATTTCTTTTTAAGATACTTTATACATTTATGTATTTTTAACAGCAAGAAAATCTCAAATGCAAAATAGGGGACTCTGTGTAGGGCACACAGTTGGTGCCTATCTAATAGCCATTATATTTTTTATTCCCTGAATAAAAAGTATGAGTTTTGTTTGGGAGTTGACCTCTTTCTCCTCAAACTTGAGAATGTGACTAAGGAGTAAATCCAAATTAGTCTAAACTGGGTGTCCTCAAAGCAAAGCACAGTGGGCTATCTTTTTTGTAAATAAAGCTTTGTTGGAACAAAGCCATTCTTTTACATATAGTCTCTGGTTGCCTTCATGCTACATTAGCAGAATTGAGCAACTCCAACAGGGACTGTATCGCCTACAAAATGGATGGTACTTACCATTTGGCACTTCACCAATCCTGATCATCCCATTTCACTTACCAGTGATTGGTCTGAGTAAAAGCATCTGATAAAATCCTGGCTTATAAGATATATGGAAACATCTAGGAAGAGCTTCTGGGAAAAGTTCCCTTGCTGATCAAAAGAAAAACACAAAAAGAAATAACCCTTCCTCTTAGTGATGTTCTTATTGGTGTTAATATTTGTGCGAATGGTGGCTAAAATTTGAACAGTCTGTTTTTCGTTTGTTTGTTTTTTCAACAATGGGAGAAAAACTGAAGAAGTCTAAGTGACAATAAAGAATTTGATTCCTTGATAAAGTCACTGAATCACCAAATTAAGCAACCTCAGAGCCTGTCTCACTGCTTCTTTTTAAGTGACATAATTGAGCTCTTCAATTTTAAGCCTGGTGGGTCAGGGTGTTCTATTATTTGCTACCAAAAGTTTCCTAATAATTTTCCTATTTCACTGTATGTCAAAGAAAGACTGGCCTGGGAGAGACAGAGGAACAGATGTAGGTGGCCATTAATAGGGCTAAGGTAGTAGCTCCTCTTAAATGACATTTACTTTTTATGATAATGCAGGATTAGAAGGATGACTGAATATCCACACTGCTTTTTACAAAATGCAGTAAGAATTGTTTCTATTGCATTTTTTAAAAATTCTACTCTAAGGGATATTTGACAATAATCTATGACTGTGAACAGTCATTAACATAGCTATATATTTTTAAACAAAATCACAGATTATTTCCCAGGTAACTAGGGAACTAGGAGATTATTAAATTTACATTTACTTTAAAATTTTCCTACCAATGTATGTAGTATGATTCAAGATAATCCCATTTAAAGTGCCATTCATTTAACAGACATTCGCTGAGCACTCACTGTATACTAGGTACTTGAGATACAGCACAGGACAACAAAAATAAAAGACCTTTGTTCTTGAGGAATTAATATTATAGTGGAGGCATTTAGATGATAATCCAAAACACTAAATAAGCAAGTAAATAGTATGGTGGAAGGAAACATGGTATGGTAAAGAGGACTGGGACTATTGGAGGGATTCCTGGGGAAGAAGAGGATGCAATATTAAATAGGGGGGTCAACACAGGTACAGTGGGATATAATTTGCACAAAGACATGAGGGAATTAAAGGGATAAAGGAGTGAATCATTCAGAAGATTCAGAGAATACGAAAGTTAAAATGCGGGTTTCATGCTTAGGATTTTAAAGGCCTTTGTGGCTAGAACAGAGTGAGTAAATAGCAGGAGAAGAAATAATGGGCCCACATCATGTAAAAACCTGTAAGTCACTGTAAAGACTTTGGCTTATACTCAGAGTGAAATGGGGGTCCACTGCAGGATTTGGGGCAGGGAAGTGCCAAGATTTGACACACAATTTAAATAGATCACAGTATGCTGAGACCATACTATAGTGATTGGGGAGTGCACACCTACTAAACCAGGGAGAGCTATCAAAAGGTATTATAGCAGCCCTAGAGAGAAAGGCTGTAGAAGTGAAGGTAGCAAAAAGCTATCCATTTCTGAGAGAGAATGTGTGTGTGTGTGTCCATTTAGAAAAAATATTTATTTCCAAACACACTAAAAGTTGCAAGGCTTGTAAAGAACACACCTAAATCCTTTATCCAGATTCACCTACTATATTAGTTTCCAGGGCTGTTGTAACAGAGCACTACCAACGAGGTGGCTTAAGACAACACAAATTTATAGTCTCACAGTTCCAGAGGCTAAGTCTGAAATCAAGGTTTAGCAGGGCCATGCTCCCTCTGAAACCTGTAGTGGAATCCTTCCTTACCTTTTCCTAGCTAGGCAATCTTTTGCATTCCTTGCTTGCAAGGAGTGGGAACTAAACTCCAATCTCTGCCTCTGCCTTCACATGACATTCTCCCTGTGTGTCTGTCTTTGCACGGCCATCTTCTCATAAGGACACGAATCATATCAGATTAGGGACCCACCCTACTCCAGTATTACCTCATCTAAACTAATCACATATGCAACAACCCTATTTCCAAATAAAGTCACATTCTGAGGTGCTGGGGGTTAGGATTTCAACACATCTTTTTGAGGGAACACAATTCAACCTGTCATACCCCATTACAACATTTTGTCCAATTTGCTTTCTTTATACATGCCCATGTTATTCTTTTCCCTGAACGTTTGAGACAGACATAATGGAACTTATATCTAGATATTTCAGTATTTCCTAAAAAAGAGGACTTTGTTTTTACATACTCACAGTATAGTTACTGAATTCATTGAACTGAATATTTATACAGAATTTTTATCTAATCTGCTGGCTGTATTTCAATGTTGTTAATTCACCCAGTAACATCCCTTATAACATTGTATGTCTCCCACTTCAAGATCCAGTCTATGTCCACATAATGCATTTAGTTATCTTTAATCTTTAGTTATATTTAGTATCTTTTAATCAGTAAAATTTACCAGCCTTTCTTTTTCTTTTATGATATTGGTATTTTTGAAGAATAAAGTCGATGGGCCATTTTTTATTGTCCCTTATATCACCTAGATATTTTCTTTTTGGAGTTTTTATTTCTTCAATCTTAGAAAGGTTTTTTTTTTTTTTTCTTTAAATAGGTGAAGCCTGAGGATTTAGGGCCAGTCAGGGCCAGATCACTCCATAAATAACCATGCTAGAGATGCTAGGATATGTGTAGGGAACTTCCAAGCAGAATGAGATCCTGCAATGAAGGGAGAACAAATAAAGGGATGCAGCTTGAAGTCGAAGTTTTTTGGGGAAAGGGCGCTATGGAAAAATTTGTGTTGCAGGAGAATATGGGCAAAGAAAAAAGCTGTCAACTCTGATAAAGACTCATCATATGGGTGGGAAAGGTTTGGTTGTCCTCCCACAAATGATACAGTAGAATAAGAGAAAAATGAGGAAATCAAAGCAAGGACATGAGATAGTACTTGATTTCAGCAATTTGTAATCTTAATAATGAAGCTATAACACATTACAAATGTGTTATATGCCTGGATCTCATGGCAAAACACACACACACAAACACACACACACACACACACACACGTCATCAAACATATGACCTGTAATTACTTTTATATATATATATATGTGTGTGTGTGTATATATATATATGGAGAGAGAGAGAGAGAGAGAGAGAGAGAGAAGCTAATAGTCATCTGGGGAAATGTTAGGAAGTAAAAGAGAAAAATGAATAAACCATTCATAGAGAAAGTAGACACAGGCGTAATCCAAAACAAATAAAATATTGTTCTACATAACTCCAACTGCTGTCATAAGAAGCTGAATTTTGCTAAAGAGATGGCCTCATCCATTTTCCAATTCAGAATGTGCTTATGTATGCAGGCTGGAGTCAGGGCTTAGAAGACCTGCTTAGTACAAATATGTGAGAAAAAATGTAAAGTACTTATAAGGCAGAGAGGTCATGGGAGAGTGTGATCCAGCCTAGTGGGGCACTACATAGGTACACAGTAGGCATCTGAGGTGCCTCTGGGCAAAGCAGCCCAAAAGGGAAAAGGATCATAAACAGTTACTAAGACAGGCTTTCAAATTAGTTGCTATGGGTGGTCTTGCACCTTTCTATAGCTTTATCACTCTTCCAGTACCTTTAATGTAGAGGCTACTCTGCTCACTAATGGGTTTTTTTGTATGTGAAAATATGAGGGGTCTTCAAAAAGTTCACTGAAAGAATTATCTTTTAATACTACTTTTCCTAAAACTTTCTAAAGTACCCTTGCAGATTATTTTGGGTAAACTTGAGGGGGATGTGGTAGTTGAGTCCTCTGTGTCAATGCCAAAAAAACAAAAAACAAAAACCACACACACATACATTATGTTGGGAAGCCTGATATGAGGATAGAAGATATTCTGAGAGAGTAAAGCATTGAGAATTAACAAAAATTCCTTAAAAACTCCAGACTTTCAAGGCTCTCAAATTGGTGAGGTAAAAGCCAAGAACTCTAAGAATTCCAAAGGATAAAGATCCTAGGATAAATGTAGGACATATAGACAACTGTACTAAGGTGGTTATGTCTATGCACACGTGTACGTGTGCATCATATATCTATGTATATATATTTAGTAAATATGTATATGTATGTGTGTGTGTGTATCTTCAAAGTCCTGATGCCAACATGTATACAGGTATATACAATATGCTGAAAGGTTGAATTTGAAACACAGCAAGATCCAAAGAAGGCTGTAGAGATGTAACTGGCTCACGATGGATGGGGAGATTTTCTAGGACAGAAGATAGTGGTGATGGAGGGGGGGGAAGGGTTTCTATAAGTTCATCTCCCTCCCCATCCCCCTGCAGACTCCTTTGCAACTGTCCCATAACTATGAGATACTGGCTTCAAACTGTAGGCTAGAGCATTCACGTTCAGCACCCAGTTTCCAAGGAAGCAGTGTACTGCACAAAACAGAGAAATCTCTCTATTTTGTGCCCATGGCTGAGTTTCAGCTCAAACTCACAGAGCACTTTATCTGTTTTATTTTTCCTGTGTAGTGTGGGACACTTTCTGTTTCTGTGCTCCCTCTAGAAAAATCCTTTTTTATCATTTTTTGAAGTAAGAGAGAGAGAGACAAGCTTATATTGACTCTTGTTGTTTTCTGTTCTTTGCATTTTATTTAATCAATAAGATAGAACCTCTCAGGAAAGAACAGACCATTACCCTTCTAGTGGAACAGACTGAGTGGGCAGAGATAGAGTGGGGAGTAGACTTCTCCTCAAAGCTCACATGTAAACTCACAGAGGACCCCGGGAAGAATCTCAAACACTGTGACTCAATGTCCTTGAATTGGACCATTATGAAAGTTCAGAGTAGCTGGAGGAGAGGAGAGTCCCATAGCACTTGTTCATTGTCACCTTCTCATATGGGGAGACCCTGGTCCAAGCCTTTGTGATCTCGGGAGCAATGATGAGTCTCTAAAATCTTTAGATCAGATGGTAAAAACACCTCTGTTCACTACACGTCTAAGTTGGATGCTGTACCCATCCTCAGCAGAAAGCTACTTATTAGATATTAACCTGAGGATCACTTGAGGAAAGTTCATTATTTGAGTTTTACACAGAAGGAACATTAGAAGACATTTCTATCCACTTTTAAAATGAACAACACAGGAAGGAACATAATGTTCTACAAATTCAAGCTAGATAGTCATACTTTTCATGAATAATGAAGATCCATCCCTATCTTGCCTAGCGAGAGGAAAGTGAGAATAGGGCCCCAGCTCTCTTACTTTTCTTGTTTTTCAGGGTCAATGTAGAGGCAAGAGGAGTACAGCCTCCTCTGACTCCTCTCTCTCAGGATATCAGTCTTTCTCAAACTGCAACTCACCCTGTGGTTCCAACTGATTCACTTATCTGACATCCTACAACACTAGCCCTCTCTACTCCAGCACTGCCATCTACCACCTTAACCAAATTTGATGTGCCTGTTACTCCACTAACTATCACCCTAGTGAGATCTTCTGCAGAACTTCTTAGCTGGCTGGCCTCTTCTGTTCCAATATACTTGAGCATGGACCACAACTCCCATGTTAGTCTTCTCCTTGTGGCGGGCATTTGTGAAGGACTTGCCCCTCCCTGCCTCCTCGTACTGAGTTCTTTGTCAAGAGCATCTTTCTCCCCATATAACACAGACCTCTCTCTGGGTACAGCCTGCATGTGGAGGCCAATAGCTTCTTTTTCTTTAGCCTTATGTCTTTAGACATTACAATGAAATGTCAATGAGCATTTGAAGATACAAGTCATAAAAATAACGGATTTTCAGATTTGGGGAAAAAAAAAAAGAGGAGAGACCATTTCCAAAACATCTCAGGTCAGGTTATAAGCTGAATTTTATAAATTCCATAGAATACTTAATGATGAACAAAGCACTATCCCCAAACTTTCTGGAGCACTGAAGGGGAACCAGAGCAGCTGCACAGTACCCAGCATCTCCCAAATCCCAAGATGTGGGGGCATGCTTTGCAGTGTAAATAAAGTTAGCTCTTCTGGGATCTCCTGAGTAGGCACAGGAAGTCTCTGTTGACTATACTCTCAGTCTCCAGTAGTTGTTTCCTAGGAGAGGTCTCCCTTTTTCTTATTCAATGTAAAACCCACTGCCGAAGCCTAATGCAAGCTAAAGAATCCCTACTCCTTCTCTAGTTGCAACCCCTGCCCCACCCCAAGGCTCAGCTCCTGCACCTGCCTGGAACTCAGCCCTTATATCCGACACACTGAGCCCTTGGCCCACTTTCAAGCCTCTCTTCCACCCAGACTAGGTCCTAGAGAGTACTCCTCCCTAGAACCCAGAAGGAGACACAGTCTAACACCCCTTCTGAAATGGAACTGTGGCAGAAACAACTGGAAAGTTTGCGGGCTTTATTTTTATTCTAAGGTTCAAAAATATCTGGAGGCCTCTATTCCTCTAACTCCCAATATTCCCCTGAAGACCTTAACCTTCCAGTCCTGTGTGCTAGTCTCTATCCTTCCTGAAGAATTTGTTTTCATCAAGGAAATGAGGAAGCAACTTGGGCAGAACCTTCAAAATGGGCTCATAGAACAAGAGACAGGCCCTGCCCACAGCATACAAGAGACTCTTGCACCAATGCAGCCTAAAGTGAATTACTAGGAACTTTTCAACAGAAGGGCAAATATGGACTCTCATGTACCTCTGTGTTGAAGTGCCAGAGAAACAAAAAATCTCAAGAAGATTGTACCGAAGCCCCCAGGAAGATTGTATTTAGAAAATCCAGAACATTCTAGGTAGGGAATGACCTGGGAAAGGACCCAAAAGATAACCTATCAAGGGGCTCAGAAAGCTATTACAGGATTTATGCTGAGAAAAAGACAAAAGTGACTTAATATAGTCACTTGGAATTATCAAGTGGCCCAAGGGAGAACCTACACCAGAAGTATCTTGAAAGCACCCAGAACACACACTTGGGCAGGAAGAAGGAGCAGATCAATGAGGCTATTATCCATGAGGGTAAGCATCCTTCATGAATTACTGACTATTCTACAATGCCCCTTCCTAAGAAGTCCCATACCTTCTGAGGACCCAGAAATGTGGTAGCCTCAGTGAGTTAAATAACCAACATGAATACTTCTCAGGAACTTTCCTTCTTTGATCCAGACACTTGACAGGTGCTACAAGTTCACCTGATTTGCTTTCATGAATAGCAGAAGTGGTGCCTGCTTCTCAAGGTCCTTGAATACACAGGACTATGGGGTCAAATAACAGAATCTCAGTCCTGGCCTTTTACCATACCACCTTTCCCTATTCAGACACCCATGTTTCAGAGGCAGACTCAATAGCAGAGCTGCAAGAAAACAGGCAATTAGAAAAAAATATGTATAGTAACTAATCCTCTCCTGTGAGTGAGCAGGACCAGAGTCATGAGTTGGCCCTGCTTTGATATTTTCGATGGCTTTGCATAGACTCATCAGGCTAGGGAAGATAGCAAATACACTGTCAGCCCCTCATACTCTATAATATAGAACCTGGCAGAGTGCGACTGAAGTGGAGGTCAATAGGACCACCTAGAGCCAACTGCAAGTTCAGCAACAGCAGACCATGGATCCAAGAATAAGAACTGAAATTCTTCCCCAGAAGACTCCAGCACAGGACAGCCATGTTTCAGAGTGTAAGACATTGGAGATGAAGTTAGAGGTGCCTTCAATGGTCAGTTGTTCCAAGGAGACAGTACAGTCCCTGTTGCCTCAAAAAATAAAAACAAAAACAAAAAATAAAATGAGACATTTTGAGAGCTAGTATGATTAGAATCTCCAAAATATTTAGTGACAATCTGACTAGTCTAAGGGCTCTAATAACCAAGAAATTGTGGAATATAATATACTATAAAGCATATGTATTTCACAGGGCCTGGTTTTCCAAAGCCTTGCAGTTTCAAATATTAACCTTGCAAGGACAGGAATTTTCCTCAGGCTATAAGCCCCTGGTGTGAGATAAAGACATGTGGCACAGCAAGGTTGCTGGCTCAAGGACAGACTAGTTACTGATTCTTATGTAAAGATATTGAGAAATTGCTTTAAGAAGGAATGTTTGCTAAGATCAAGCTTGTGTTGATAAAATCACTTAATTGTCTACTGGAATGTCATCTGGCTTGTTTCACTGCAAGTTACCAGCCTATACTGTTAAGCTATAACCCCACCTATGTTCTCTTACTGTAACTTCCTGGTCTGGAAAAAAATGCAGGAAGAGAAACCCAATTCGGCGTTAATTTCTTAAGGAAGGGTTGCCTCTTGCTGGAGGGTCCCAGGGAAGTTAACCACTTTGGGGCTTCTCACTGCTCAGAAGAGATGGGCTTTGAGTAATCCTTTGTGTCTCCGTCCCCCAGGGGAAATGGGGTGACAAATCTGTGGGGGGCGAAGCAACACAAAGCAACAAGAAATACCATGTACCACTACTGGTAGTCCAAGATCTCTGGAAACCATGCCCTAAAGACCAACCTTCTTTTCAGTTAAAGGTCAAAACAAATGTACAGCCTCAGAGCCAGGCTCCCAATTGTGCCATTGAAGTGCCCACTGACTCAAATAGTTTTCTAGTGGTTTACAGTCCATCCCATCATGCAGAGTGGGGATATGGCATCTTCCCAGGTTTTATACATCTACATAGAAGGTAGTAGGAGCATGGATCTCCTAAGTTTCAGGCTCTAGGAAAGAGCTAGGATACTAACTGATACCCAAAGCAAAGAAAGCAAGAACACTAGCATCCTCCAACCAATAAAGAATCCAGAAGTTGGATACAGGGTTGGGTACTTCCACGCCAGAGGGAAAGTGCCATCCTGCAAAGGACAGAGGAACAGTAGAGACCTTGGTAAACAAGATGCCCAGTTTCTGCCCCAAATGGGACAGGCTCCTCAAAGAAAAAAGTTCAGAGAAAGGATGAGTCATTTTTCTCAGTAGATTCATCCAAGGAGAAAAGGGAAAAGTCTACAAGGTCCCTGCAGAACTCTAAGTCAGTGTCAGCCTCTAAGCAGACCCTAGGACCCATTCAAACCAAAGTTATCTTTGGGTAGTGTGAACATTTAAGACAACACGACAGTCAACACAACAAGAAACCCATCGTAGATTTCCCTCTTTCCTTAAGCAAAGCGGAGTGGCAAGTGTGACATCCTGCAGCCTTCAAACATATTTTGAGGACCTGAATTTTTTGACTAGGAGGAGTGTCTTAGTCCATCTGTGCTGCTATAACAAAATACCACAGACTGAATAATTTATGAACATAGAAATTTATTTCTCTCTGTGTTTCCGTGCCTGACTTACTTCAATTAACATGACGGTTTAGGCAAATATTGCATGGTCTCATTCATATGTGAAATCTAAAAAACAAACAAACAAAAACCCACAAAACAAAAGTGGTTCTCACAGAAGTAGAGAGTAAAATAATGGTTACTAGAGGCTGGGAGGGGAGGGGGGTTGGGGGGAGGAGATGAGGTGAACTAACAGGTACAAAACTATGCTATCTACCCTAAGTGAATCACTGTATGGTATCAGAAACAACACACTGTACCCTACAAAAATAAATATAAACAAAATAGAAAAATAAATAAATAAATTTCTCACAGTTCTGGAGGCTGGGATGTCCAAGATCAAGACACCCACGGGTTTGGGGAGGGCTGCTCTCTGCTTCCAAGATGGTGCCTTACTGCTGTATCCTCTAGAGGGGACAAATGCTGCATGCTCAAAAGGGACAAAAGGGGCAAACTTGTCCACCCCCATCCCCAGCCCTTTTATAAGGCACTAATTAATTCATGAGGATGGGGCCCTCATGGCCTAAACCACCTCCTAAAGATTCTACCTCTTAATACTGCTGCACTGGGGATTAAGTTATAACGTGAATTTTGGAGAGGTACAAATATTTAAGCCAAAGCAAACAGGCATTTCATAAACAGTAATAGATGTCCTAGAAACACAGAGTTAAGTCAATATCTTTCAAGCAGAATTTTTAGTTCATGTGGACAAAATATATTTCACTAGCATGTTTTCTGAAGAGGATGTTTTTTTCTCCCATCCATAAATTGTTTTTCCAAATATATTTATCTCTTCTAATATGAGACTAGTTTCTTCTATCTCTCCTGCATTTGAGATAAAAGTTTATAGCATCTTAGCAGATTGTATTGGTTAAGCGAGCATCATTCTCAAATAAGCCATTCCATGCAAGGTTTTGGTCGCACAGCCATTATTTCCACTCATACATAGTCCAGGTATCAAAGAGCTGTTGTCCTTCCCAGAGTGGACAAAATTCTTAATTGATTTGAGGTCAAAACTGACGTATACACAAACAGATAAAAAGTAACAACTAGATTCCCTCTTCTCTTTCACCTAACAGAGAACATATTTCTATAAACCATTAATCCACTTACAGATATCACCAAATGGTCAGACCATAAAAAGCAAATTCCCAATCATTTCTGCCAAGAAAGAATAATAATTTATCAAGCCAAAAATGAATCCAAAACAAAAAGCAATGAAATTAGTAGAGAGGAAAATTAAAATCAGAAAAACAAAGATAGCAAAATTTTTATTGCTGCTTTGGATTCACCTCTGGGAAACAAAAAAAAATGTGGACTTAAATTTCCCATGAAGTACACATTTCTGGTGACAAGATATGCCTGGCTGTCAGTGAATCTATGGATCTCTATCCTGGAAGACCAGCAAAACTGTTAAAAGATAACTGATTTTTTTAAAAAAGATAAAATCATGACTGTCATATATATATAGAAGATTAACCCGTGTAAAGATTTCATTCTAATCATAATGAGAGAACCAGTCAGATGTAATAGCTGATTACTGTTTACAGATATATTCTGAAAATAGATCCAAGGATTTCCTAAAAGGTTGAATATAATGTTAGATACTGTACTTACTGAAAAATCTTCTTTATAGCTAAAATTTTATCTTCCTACCATATGTATATAGCTCTTTTTTACCCAGAATTCTTATAGTTTACTTTTGAGTATTTGTGGACACCAAAAGCTTGTTCAGTGTAATTCAAAACAAAAAAGAGAGCACCTGCTGTTAGGAACAGTCATTTTAAGTTGAACAAAATCATTCGGGAGAAAAAAAAAATACATGCTGGGTTGACAGCTTTATCTCAAAAGTGCCAGTTCTCAACCAAGACAAAAACACACTTATGGGAAAGTTTTGCTTGGAAAATAGCTCCCACATTACCAATAATTAGATTATACAGAGACATTTTTTTCTATTAATGTTACAGTGAGTTACATACTTAATGGCTTTTTGGAAAACTGATCCATGATTTTAAACACTAATTCACATAATTCATAAAATATACAATAAGCTGCATAATAGCTTTTTTGGGCTGGTCATCCCACAATACTAAAGACAAGTTCAGATAGCTCATAATGTATATAGATGGTAGATATAACATAATGGCTGCTTGGAAAGATGAAAAGCCACAACATGGGATCTATTTAGTGTAAGGGAATAAACAAAATAGAACTAATGCTATATCTTTAAACCTTATTAATGAAAATTATCAATCTTATATCATCTCAATTCAGTTAGTTACTGTGAATTTATGTAGAATCTTTCTTCTGAATAGCTAACAACAGATAGAGAGATAGTGGGTGGATTAATGGATAGACACATACATACATAAATACATACATACGTACATACATACATATATATGTATAAAGAGAGAAAGATAAACCTGAAAAGGATAGAGACAAAGGAAAACACAGTTGATAACTGATTTACCACTTACAAATGGCTATCACTAGCTGCATCCTGAAACAGGCACCACCTAGTGTACTTGCTGAGAATTCCAACCTCATCAGCACGTTTAAAACATGCTGGAGCATAAGTGGCACATCATGTTAACTCTTTGCTAGAACCTATTGGCTCTATGATATTGTTTTCTCAAGAATCTATCATTGTTGGAATGGATTTGTTATGGCTACTGTAAATGCCTGAAGGCATTCAATACCTATTCTTGCAGAGAAACAGGCAATGACACAAAGACCACCACCTAAAATTGATTAATTTTATTTGCTTATGTAACATTCTATTTTTGCCTATGTAAATGTAACTATCATACCACCAGAACTGGTACTATTGCTATTTTCTCTGACTGGCAATTTAAGTTTGATTAGCATCTGCTCTGTTCATCCAACGTATGATCAACAAGAAAAAATGTTTTCAATAATCCAGTTAGAAGAACAATCTGGTAGTTGAAAACAGAATGAAAGTTGCTGATCCATCAATGATGAAAAGAAACTTTGGCATTTTTAACACTAATTGATAAGCAAAACAGTCACTGTATTTAAAATGTAATTATTTACAAAAGCAGAAAAGTTATGAGGATATACCATTAGTAGTCAGGAGACTTAAAGCCCTATTCCAAGTACAATATGACAAAAGGCAATTGAATTCACCTTCCCTGTGTTTTCATTTTTTCCTCAAAAATAAACAAAATATTTGCCAGTGGAGTTTCACTCAAATGACGCCTGGTATTTGACCCATTCTACTGAATATGAATTTTCAGAATTTCACACAAGGCACCTGTTCCTTTATGCATGACTTATCGGTGACATCTCATCCCCTTTCACTACCCACACATCTGGAATACAGATTGCCTAAAGGTCTTTAAACAGTTGGGGGCTTCTAAAACCCCTGAGGTTGGTCAAGTTTGTTTTCTTATTAGTGTTTAAGGAATTATGCTCCAATTGACAAGTGCCATTTTCAACAGCTGATATATTTTTTTCAGTAATGCAACTTTAAAATGATGAGAAAATATTTTACAACATACTTACAACAATTTCTCAAATAAAGCTTTTTTGAAGGTCATACTAGTCACACAGCTGAGGGTTTTGCAAGTTTACTTTAGGCAGAATCACTTAGTGTTAGCAGATAAAGCACATTTCACTGATAAACAAAAAATGAACACGTTTCCCATTTAGTTGCCCATAGTAAGATGTTAACACAGTGAGTCCAGCTTAATCATGAGGAGTAACCAGATGGCCAGGCTACATGTGACACATGACTTATCTGTCAATGCTCACAGCCACATATTCAATTCACTCTGAGTTTGACCTTGATTGTCTTACAGACTCTGTCAATCACAATGGCACATGATTCTTCAATCCAAGGTAAATTTCCTCTATAACTACCATCAGATGGTTGCTGAGGCATCACTGTCAGTCACTGAGTTATCCCCAAAGGTAGCTTTCTTCAAGCATTTGTGATAGTCAACAAACCTTCAGTTAAAATGCCACTGGAAGACAATTTATGCTGTAGCTGAGATAAGTTTGCTGGAACTAGCTATCAGGAGATTACAATACAAGGAACTGAATTGGAAAACTTAATTTGATGGATAAAAAAGGTCTAGAGTTATCCTAAGCATCAAATTAATCATGAACTTTCTTCCAACAAGCCAGTTACACACATATTTATGGAAGTATGGGTCTGACTAGAGCCATCAATGAGCAAGTGAACCCAGGTTATGTGTTCCTTATTTGAAAAGCATGAGACGAAATTTGTTGTCAAGAGAATAAAGTTTAGATCCCAGGTCCACTATTCTCTATACAACTTTGATAAGGTTAAACTTTCTGAGCATCACTTTTCTAATCTGTAAAGTGAGGATACACAAACATCCTATCTTTCTCAGTAATTGTGAATATTAAATTTAAATGTAAATATACCTAGCATCATATATGGCCTTGTAAAGCAGTGATAAATCTTAGTTCCATCCCTATTATTCTAGCAAATATTTTAATTTTTTAAAAATAGGTGTTATTTTAGGCTGGATGTATTTTCCAGATTAGGAAATATGAACTCACAGAAGATCTATAAAATCAGAGAACAAACTATTAATTAGGAGTCTAATATTTCTATCATGTAGATATAATCAACATACCTGCACCATCTAATTCAGTACCCACAGACTACATGTAGCTACTGAGCATTTGAAATGTTGCTAATCTGAACTGAGATGTGTTGTAAGTAAGATACACACCAGATTTCTAAGGCTTAGTAGAAAAAAGGTAAAATATTTCATTAATAGCTTTTACACTGAGTACCTCTGAATTAATAATTTTTCTAAATAAAATACATTACTAAAATTAATTTTACCTGTTTCTTGCTGTTTTATGCGGCTACTAGAAAAATTAAATTTGGTTATGTAGCTCACATAATATTTCTATAGGACAGTGCTAGTTATATATAGTTGTTCTCTAAATAAACAAATTTGGGAGATGCTTTCAAAATTATATGTGTAGCTCACCCCACCCTAAACAAAGCCCTTGAAAATTAAAAAGCAAACTATGAGTAAGTGAATATTAAAAGTTTTGAAGAGGGGTCGGCCCCGTGGCTCACTCAGGTGAGGGCAGCGCTGGTAGTGGCCGAGGCTACGGATTTGGATCCTACATAGGGATGGCCAGTACACTTACTTGCTGAGCATGGTGCAGACAACACCGTGCCGAGGGTTGTGATCCCCTTACCAGTCAGAAAAAACAAAACAAAACAAAAAAGTTTTGAAGAGAAAACACTATGAGAAAAATAAAAGTACAGTGTAAAATTGCTAACGGTGGTGTTGAACATGAAAAACACATTGTCCTCAATGACATTCATAGTGTACACAGCTAATAGGGTAATATTTTTTGTTGTAGCTAGAACAGGGAAGGCATTCATCCATGCTGAAAGTTGAAGTTTATTATCTCAACTTCATTGGATATACAAGGATGAAACCTAAGTTTCTCCTCTCCTTGCCAATTCATCCTATTTGGGGTATTATGAGAATGTCAGCTAGACAGCTCTACTTTAACCAAAGAAGTGAAAAACAGGAAGCAACATTTTTTTATTTTCTAAAAAAAAAATTTAGTTTCATGGATAATTTTTATTTGGCGAGAAATATTTTAATCATGTGAGCACTTAATAAGGTACAAATAATTATGTGCAATTACATGATAATTACTCTCCATGTAATTACCATGCCAGTGCAGCTTTGTTAGAGATAATCAAATGGTTACTGGTGAACTGCAAATTAATTGATAACAGGACATTTATAATTGCAAATGATCGTGATTACCTTGAAGTACTATGAGCACATTAGAAATATGAGTAGGATGGCAGGAGGATCAGGGACATTCATTTAACAGGAATGTCACAGAATATGTAAGATTAGATCATAAATCTACTTGTCCCAGTTCCAAGCTAAAGGATGCTCTGTGCTTGATATCAGCAGATTTTTTGGTCCTGTGTCATTCCATATATACGTAGCCTATTTGGGGTTAGTCTACCAATCAAAGATCTTCTTCATGTATGTATCATCTGTGTTGCGATCTCACTGTATTTAAAGGCATCTACTTTTAGAGTTGGAAGGTAACAGAATACCTACACATAAAAAGAATACAGACAGTAAGGGAGGTAAAATGTAATAGATTCAAGCCTAACATATGTCTCTATTTTAATGTCATCCTAAGCATTGATATTTTACAATTCATTGGTTTGATGTTAATTACATTTTTTCTAAATTATACTAAAATCAACATGCATCTATTAAAATAAATACTACGTTCTGTGGTAGAATGTCTTCCACACTTTGTGAAATACTCTTCCAAACCATACTCTCACTGTATACTAGAATGTATCTATAATTATTTGAGATTAAGAATGGCTTAGAAGAGCACCCTACACTTGGGGGGGGGGGAATCACCTTTGTGTAGATCAATGTGTTATGTATTAACTCAATTCAAAGACATATGTATTATGGCTCTGGCCCTTGAGAAGCTCAAAGCTCTCATAGAGTATAAAAGCCTTACAGAAATACATTCAATAGCAGACAGCGTGAAATGCATGCCATAAAAGTGGTGCATCCTGCTACAGAATTTCACTGGTCCTAGGGCCGGCCCCGTGCCTCACTCGAGAGAGTGCAGCACTGGTAGCACCGAGGCCACGAGTTCGGATCCTATATAGAGATGGCCGGTGTGCTCACTGGCTGAGCGTGGTGCAGACCACACCATGCTGAGGGTTGTGATCCCCTTACCAGTCAAAAAAAAAAAAGAATTTCCCTGGTCCCATGTTTTGGGTGAAGTAAATAGTAATGACTTTGCAAATGAGGAAGAAAATGAGCTAGGGCTTGAAGGGTATTCAAGTTTAGGAATGTCAAGTAAGGATATATAAAGTAGATAATAAATTTTTTAAAATCAAGATGATAGAGAAAAAAACCAAGGCATGTGTGATGGTTAAATTTCACCCATTAACTTTGCTAGGCCAAGTTGTGGGGCCCAGTTATTTGTTCAAATGCTAATCTTGTTGTTGTGAAAGTATTCTATAGATGTGTTAAGGAGATTACCCTCAGTAATGTATGTGGGCTTCATCCAATCAGGTGAATGCCTTAAGAGCAAACACCGAGGTTTCCTGGAGATTCTCTCTCTCTCTCTCTCTCTCTCTCTCTCTCTCTCTCTCTCTCTCTCTCTCGTCTCTGTAGAACCCTGACAGGTGTAGCCTGTTAAGATAAAAGTAAGTAAACAAATACAAAAATAAAGGGAAATGATTGAAAAGTAGATTTGTAACAGACAGCAGAGGTATGCTAATGGGCATGCTGAAGAATCCAGCTGTCAGGAGGAACTCAGGGAGAAGCCCCTGAAGGTGTGTTGAGCAGAAGAGGAAAACAATCCAAGAGGTGCCTTAGGGAGACAAGTACCTCATACGCCAGTAGTGTTCCTGATGGATCAAAGAGGGAAAAAATACAAGATGCAGAGAAACCAGGTAGAAGGTTATTAGTAACATTTAATAGCTAACTTTCCCAACCCAATATAGTCCATGAAAATCTCATTGATAATATCAAATTTCATCCTGTAATAAAATGATATAGTGATGAAATCATATATGCTCACGTCTACAACTGACGTAAGAGCTATTTTAAGGAAATACTTGATTTTAGCCACTCTTGCTTTTAAACTTTCTGTTTTCATGATTCCTTAATGGATATTCACCTAGAATTGCTCACCACAACTCTGCTTTCATCTGCATTTCTTTAACTACTTGACATACAACAAGGAAATGGACATCCAACAAAATTTATGAAAAGAAACTTTTTTCCCCTCTGACTCCTGAAAGTGATTTTTTTTTTCATATTTTTACATGCTGCTATATGTGTCTACAAGTTTCTTGGATGTTTCCTACAAAAATAAGTGTTGATTTTCTACTGATTTCAGTTTGACACAAAAGTTGTTTTTCAATATATTCTTTAAAATACATAAAGGGTTCCAATTTCATGATATTGACCTTGATGCAATATTTATTTCTTGCATTACTTGTGCTAGTATAGAGAATAGTTTATTGTAAATTTAAGCTGGCTTTTAAAGCAATGCATTTCCTAAACTATACCAAATATCTTAAGATACACATTAGATTTAGAAAGCAAAAATAAAAGTGGTAATCTTGGTCCAGTTTGCTGGTGGCATATCATGCTAATCTGGTGAAACTTTTTCTTTAAAAAAGTGTTATACATGTTGCATATACCTTACCTAAAAATCTTGGGGCCAGAAGAGTTTTGGATTTGAAAATGTTTTGAATTTTGGAATATTTGCATGTACATAATGAGATATTTGAGGGATGGGACCCAAGTCCGAATATGAAACTCATTTATGTTTTATATATGCCTTATAGAATAGCCTAAAGGTAATTTCATACAATATTTTTAATAATTTTGTATTCCTGTCTCATGAGGTCAGGTGTCGAATTTTCTACTTGTAGTGTCATGTTGGCAGTCAAAAAGATTTGAATTTTGAAGCATTTAGGATTTCAGACTTTCGGATTAAGGGCGTTCAAACTATACCAATTATAGTCATTAACAAATATCTTCCCATTATGTTGGCCATATGTGCATGTCACCACAACTGATCATTTAGCATTTTTTAATTCATATTTTAAATTTAAATACCTACTTTTTATTTGTCCTAGTCAACAGAATATAGGAAACCATGAATTTATCATGCTAGTTATATTTTCCTAATAGATAAACAACTATTAAAACAAAAGATAACCTTATATATACCACCCAAAACAACCATAGTATTAAGTGGTATATATGTTCCACATAGCAAAATTTTATTAATAAGTAAATTTTAGATTTATGTATATGCTACAATTTCCTATTGGATAGTGGTGGAAAGTATACCACATGAAGCCCTCACAAATACACATTTCTTTCCTGTAAAAGACAACATTTCCCTACTGTTGAATAATCTGTCCATCCTAGAAAGCATGTGATTGGCCAGAGGATTGGTGCATGTTCTATGTGATTTTAGGAAGCACGACTTGTACTCATGCATGGAAGCTACAAGGCAGTATATTTAGAATCAACACATAAAGAGAGTCATTTCTACCAAATAGATTACAAAATGATGTCGTATTAGGTAGGCTTTTTTCAGATACATGGAATAAGCCACTTTTTCAGGTAACTTTAATCAATGAGATTTACTATAAAGATAAATGGGTTGGTAGGAAGGGCAGACAATGTTCTCCTGCCTCAACTAACTACTTTCTTTATATTGACTTTTATGCTGTACTCTCTGCTTGCCTGTATTATCTGCCTATGATACTGTTGCCCTCTCTCTGTGCCTTTTAGCTTCAGTCCATCCAATCTCTGCTCATTCTCTCTCCATGATTGGACTGGCTCAGTGTTGCCATAACGTATTCAACACACCTGTTAGCCAGAGCTCCTGACAAGACATTTCTTGAAGACCAACATCCTTTGAGAACAGGGAGACATCTTTGGTTCATTGTTAGTGAGATTAAGTCATTTGGCATCAAGCACTACTTATTATATAACTCAAGCTAAATCCTCTGCATGGCATCTAGGAAACCTCATCTTCTAACCTTCTGCTTCAAACCTTTCTCCATTTTCTTAAATTAATATTCTAACCTTTCTTTAAGTAGTTTATAGTCTAGTAAGGTAAATAAGATTTATATGTAATCATATACAATACCAGGACATTTTAAATGAATGTCACGATAGTGGTTCAAAGTGCTACAGAATTTTCCAGATTTCATTCCTGGTTGGAATTAAGGGAAATTACTTTGCTATGAAGGAGGATTGCGAACTGGGTCTTGAAGGACTAGTGACTTGCATGTTTAGGAATGTCAAGTTAAGAAATCCTAGGCAGGGAATCTCACAAAAACGCAAGGTTGCAGAGAAAAAGTAAGCCATCAGCAGAAATTTAGGAGATGAATGAATACATTGAAGTTTCCTATAATAAGATAATAAACCTAGAAGGTAAACCTTTTATGACCCATCCAGTAGAGATTTTACTTTTATACATTTTTTAAATGACATATACAAATGCTATAGCCTGAATGTTTGTGTTCCCCCACTCCCCAAATTCATATGTTGATATCCTAACTCCCACTGTCATAGTTTTAAGAGATGGAGCCTTTTGGAGGTGATTAAGTCATGAGGGCTCCACCCTAATGAATGGGATTAGTGCCCTTATAAAAGAGACTCTGGAGACCCTTACCCCTTGTACCATGTGAGGACTCGGAGAGAAGAAGGAACAAGGAAGTGGGCCCTCGCCAGACACCAAACCTGCCAGCACCTTGATCTTGGGCTTCCAGACTCCAACACAGTGAGAAATAAGTTTCTGTTCTTTGTAAACTACCTAGTCTATTGAAAAACATGTTGTATAACGTATTTACTTGAGTTACTCAAGTATGAATTCAGCACCTGCTACAGCAGCCCGAATGGACTAAAATTCATATATATACATATTTATAGGGAAAATGGCCTAGTTTTCTTGTCCACTTCCATTAAGGAGTATCACAGTTTGACCATCAGATGCTCAATCTAAATGACTAACTGTAGCCTCCTTTTCCACAGAAAGGACAGCAAGTGATATATTCCGGAATAACTAAGTTGCTGCATCCTTCCATTCTAAAAATAAAAAAAAAAACAAATGAATGTAGACTTTATCAGTCCCTTATTTAACTACTCAGCAAACAAGTTCAGACTCAGTGACATTTGCTTAACTTGTAGCTGATAGTGCTGGTAAAATGTAGAGGGATGCAGAAACTTCCTACCTCAAGATCTACACACTTCTAGGTGACTGTCAAAGCCTATGTAACAATAAAAGAAAACAGCAATAATAGCAATAATGGCTACCCTCTTTGAGAAGTTATTTTTCCAGATTCTGTATTAAATGTTGCATATACATAATCTTATTTATTTTTCATTTAGTTATTCTAACAACCCTATGAGGTAAACTACTGTTATTATTTCTATTTCACAAATGAGGAACCGCAGGTCAAACCAAACCAAACTATAATAGGAAGTAAGTAGACAAGTTAAGCTTCAAACTTCCAAAGATTTTCTCCATCCTTATAAAACACCTGTCATAATATGAGGGTACTTCAAAAAGTTCATGAAAATATATTATCTTTCAATTCTATTTTTCCACGAACTTTTTGAAGTACACCCATATAACCAACTTCAATCTTTGCTTCACACTGATCCACCTACCCAGGATATTCAACCTACCCCTTCATACCCATTAATATTTCTATACCCTACAAAAAACTCTGCTTAAGATGAATAAACCATTATGATAGTACTTCAGTAAAAATTTAAATGAAGTACTATGGAAGCTCTGAGGAAGGAGTGTTTAATTTTGCATGTGAACTCTAATACAGGTAAATTATATTACAGGATAAAAAATAAGTGATCATTTAGATTCCCAGAGGCTCTACTGAAATGGCTTCACACCATTCTGTGTGTCTTGGCTAACGTCCATCAACCAGCTAGTACCATCCCTGATCAGCAACTTAGTAGATTATGCCTTTGTTGACATTTCTGTTCAAGCCAAATGGTCTGTTTGCTCAGTTGATCAGTGTGTCCTCATTAGGAGTTCTTAGCCCATGAAAATCATATTTGATGAGTCTGGCAAAGTACTCAACTGTATTTGTGTTCTCTTTTGTTCTAATGCTAATCATTGAGAATTTTAACTATCCTTCTGATGAACTGAAAGCCCCAATTTAGACATCCAAACAAACCAATCATTTGTGTGATGACTAATATCAACACAAACACAATCTACCAATTTACAGGTCACTGACAGTCATTCTAATCTGTAGTACCAATAATACCTGTCACATAAGCTTAAAATTTCAATCATCTTTGCCTTTCTTCTCTTTTGGCTCCTGCATGCAATCAGTAACAAAGTCCTGTTTTTACTTTCACAGTCTCTCTCTCTCTCGTTTGCCTCTTTTCCATTTCCTCTACTCCTATCCAGGTTTTTATTATCTCTTACTTGGTCTATTTAATAGCCTCCTAACTTTTCTCTCCATCTCGAGTGTTAGTCCCCCACAATTTGCTATATCCTACAGCAGGAGCAGTTGTCCTGATGGACAATACCATTCACATCCTTCCCATACTCAGAAACCTTCAAAGCTTCCTGTCTACCAAAGAAACTTCAATGTACTTAGCCAAGTATTCAAGAGCACCCATGGACTGGCCTATTAGCAACTAATTTCCTAATCATTCTCAATAAATTCTCTGATACATACTAAAGGGAAAGATCAACTTACGATAAAACTTGACTTAGCAAACAGCTTTCCCCTGGATGCCCGAGAGCAGTGGTTCTCAAACTTTAGTGTCCATTAGAATCACCTGAAGTGCTTGCTAAAACACAAATTCAATACGTCTGTGGTGGAGCCTGAGAATTTGCATTTCTAACAAGTTCTCGGGTGCTGCTAGTCCAAGGACCAATGGTCTAGAGTATCACAGACAGTATTAACATCAAACACCTCAAGAGCCTGATGCATACTATTCAATGAGTAGCTCAAGTAAATTCTTTATAAAAATAATCTGTTCTGGGCCGGCCCGGCGGCACACTCGGTAGAGTGCGGCGCTTGGGAGTGCGGTGGCGCTCCCGCCGAGGGTTTGGTTCCCATATAGAGACTGGTCCGCTCACTGGTTGAGCGCGGTGCGGGCACGACACCGAGGGTTGCGATCCCGTTACCAGTCACGAAAAAAAAAAAAAAAAGACAAAAAGGAAAAATAAAAAAAAAAATAATAATAATAATAATCTGTTCTTGTCCTTTATGGTTTTTGATGTGACCAGAGACTACGTTTTCCTCATAACTGTGAGCAGACACTAACAAAGAGCATGCTTAAACTTTGGGATGTGTCATTCAGAACGCTTCCAAGAATTACAGTTTGGCTTAGGATTTCACTTAATCATGCAGACTATAACAGCCACTGATTTTTTAACCAAAATTGGGAATAGCTCTACTTTTTCAAATTACTAAAGCAATGGCTGGTCACCATAAACATTCAAATAATTTATAATATATAAAGATAAAGTTAAAAATCTCCACTCTGTAATTTCAGCCCATGAGTTCTTGAGAACCTGGTATTACTTTTGCATCTTTTATTTTTCTACAAAGGACAGACACAAACACAAAGACTCGGGGTTACAGAAATAGGATCAAATATTACAGTCTATTTTATAAAATTTTTCCTCCGAAAATGTAATGAATACTTTTGCAAGTCAATACATATAGACCTACCTCATCATTATTTACAGTTGTTTTAACATTTTTTGTAAGAATGTACTGTTTTTGCTTATCTGTCCTTTTTCTGGTGGACATTTAGGTACCCAATTTTTGATATAATCAAAAATACTGCACTAAACATTCAGTTATATATACTTTTGTGTTTATGGAGAATTCCTATCTTCTAGAGTTTAAGTTTTTAAGGAAACCTAATTTATTTTTCTCTTCTTTTATAGTTTTTGGATTTGAATCATGCTTAGAAGTCCTCCCCCAAAAGTTAAAAAATTTCTTTGCTTTCATCTAGCAGCATGTGATTACTTTTATATTTAAATTTCAGATTAATGTGTTTTTGCTTCAAGTATTGATCTAACTATTAAAATAAACAAGTGTTTTTCTTCAGTATTTGCTGAGTTATCAATCCATACTACTGTTCATTTTATTTGACACATTTAATTTACACTTAAATTTCCAACTATAGTTTCTTCTGTTTCTACTTAGCTACTTATATCTTCATAATTTTTTACTAGACGATATTTATATCTAACAACATACTGCATTCCCTCTTCTACAATGGTCTGTTTCTAAATTTCCTAGGCTTTCCTAGCTACTTTTCCTCCATATCAAGTTTAGATTTATTGTTTAAGTTCTGCCCTTATTCTAACCAAAAAGGAAAAAAATATAAGATTTTTACTCAACCTCCAATAAATGTATATATTAATTTGGGCATAAGTGACATCCTTCAAATAGCAGGACTTCCCATTCAGGAGGAGGGTGGACTTTACTTTTCAATCAGGCATTTGTTTTATATTATTTAGTAAATAACACTACTTTTTTTTAATGGAGGTCTTGAGCATTTCCTATTAAGTTTAGTTCTAATTTTTTGTATTAGTTTCTCCTGTGAATATATTTTATTTCCACTACATTTTCTGATTCTCACAAGTATTAGTAAAACTACTAGTTTTATTTATCTTATATCTAGCCCTGTCACTAAACTCATTAGTTATAAAAGTTTTTAAGTAATTGCAAAAATTTTATTGACAAACCCAAACATCTGAAAAGTCATAATGTGTCCCTTTCCATTATTTATTAATTTTGTTTCCATTTTACCAACTATAACCTTTAGAGCATTGTTTTTTTTTTTTTCTCCTTTTTGTCTTTTTTCGTGACCGGTAACGGGATCGCAACCCTCAGTGTTGCGCCCGTACTGCGACCGGCAACAGGATCGCAACCCTCGGTGTCGCGCCAGCACCGCGCTCAACCAATGAGCGGACCGGTCTCTATATGGGATCTGAACCCTTGGCGGGAGCGCCGCCACACTCCCAAGCGCCGCACTCTACCGAGTGCGCCACCAGGCCGGCCCAGAGCATTGTTGATTAAGAGCATTGATAAAGGACATTTCTGTCCTTTTGATGATTTTGAAAAGGAACATTTTTATTGTTTACAGTGAATTGCTATGTTTATTACTATTTCTCATAGATATCCTTAAATGTAATTATGCTTAAAAAGTTTCTTTTATTAGAATAAAATTATGCCATTTGCAGCAACATTGATGAGTCTGGAGAAAATTATGTAAGGTGAAATAAGCTAGACTAGGAAAGAGAAATACTGCATGTTCTCATTTATAACTGGGTGCTAAGAAAGAAAGAAAGAAAGAGAGAGAGAGAGACAGAGGGAAAGAGAGAAAGACAGAAAGAGAGAACGAGAGAAAGAGATAAAGAGAGAGAGAAAGAACGAACCACAACAATTCATTGAGCTTTCAGAAGGAGAGAACAAATAAGGTTACTAGAGATGGCGGGGGGGGGGGGGAGGGGCAGGCCAGGTAAAGGGCATAAAGAAAAATCATGATTTGTAATAATGAATATGCTAATAAAAATTTCTAAAAATAACTGAAAAAAAAGTTTAGTTTATTTTTCCTACTTTGCTAAGAGTGTTGTTGGGGAATGTCTAATTTTATCAAAGGTTTTACACATCTATTGAGATAGACACATGGAATTTCCCATTTTTCCTTTTAATATGTTGTAAAGAATTATATTAACATACTTCTGAATACTGAACTCTCCTTACATTTTTAGAATAAATGTATTTGATAAGTTTATAGCATTCTTTTTATGTAATGATGACTCTGATTCAATAATATTTACATTAGCACACATAAGGAAATTGGTGTACAATTATTATTTTTTAATTTAATAAGTACATTCTAAGATGTTGTGAGGGGGTTAGGGAGGAAGCAGGGCATATCTGGCCCATGGCTGGCTCCATTACTGGCTTGGTTGGTGGGGGGTGGAGGGAAAGGGGCTGAAGTCCTCGGCCCCCCAGTCTCAGAACCCCAGTGCTTTCCCTCCCTGGCTCCAACTCTCTAGCCTGGTGGCAGTGGGCAGTGGGTGGGCAGAGGCCCATGGCCCGCCACTGTCTTCTTCAGCGCCCCCTGGGGGCTTCCCCTCCGGGTTCCCCCTCTCCATACTGGTTGAGGTCTGTGGTTGGTGTACAATTATTATTATTGTTATTTGATGCAAGTGTTCTCAAATTTGACAATACATTTTTGATCCCCTCTTACTTTTAGTTTGAAATTCTGAAACATTTAAAATCACTTGGAAATGATTTGTTTGTTGAACTCCTTCTAGCCCTTAAATACAAGGCCACCTGAGTCTGTGCATTTTGCAGAACTGAAGTTAAATCTAAGACAGTAATTTTTCATTTGTTTTCCCTAGTAGTTCATTTAACCAGGAATTTTTCTTTTCCTGAAAAAAGTATTGGTACTGTTTTTTCCAAGCAAATCACCAATTCTACTTGCACATATACATATATACATAAAAATCAATGATGATTTTGAAAATTTATTAAATACCTATAATTCCATCTCCTTTAACTTCAATATTATAGATTCATGGACTTCTCATTTTCCTGAATCAGATACGACAAAGCTTTGCTGACTTTATCAGTCTTCTCAAACATGGGCAATTTTTAATTTTATACATTTTGTATGTAAGCAATTCACTAATTTCTGCTTCTTAAATAACTAATTAATTTTTACTAATTTATTTGCATTTATATTTGTTTTCTAGTTTCCAGAGTTAAATGTTTATTTAATTCCAATCTTTCATTTTAAAAACGAAAGCATTTATGTTTGTAATATTCTGTCAGAGTAAACATCTGACTACATATTAGAATGCTTAATAAGTATTCTTGTTGACTTTTTTATTAAGAGAGTCCATAATTTGGTTGGGATTTCCTCTTTGACTCAAGCCATTCAGAAGTTGTCTTCTTAATTTTAATTCACAATTGATCCATTATGCTACATGTTAACTTATAGTTTTATTACTCTCTAATTAGAAAATGTAACCTGGGAGATTTTTAATTTTTTAAACTTGAAATTTACTTTAGACCTATTATATGATCAATTTTCATAAACATTCCACAAACATTATTAAAACTACATGCAGTCTACATTTGTAGTGTATAGATTTCTAACCATATCTTTGAAATTAACAATAATTGAATTATAATATTCAAACTGGGGATTCTCAAATGAGGAAAGAGAAACCAGAAAGACATATAAAAATGGGCAGGGGTGAAAACTTTATTTTTATTCGTTTATTTTTAGTCACCATATCTTCTTTTAAAAAACCGAAATCACATTAAAGGAGAAGGTAAGAGCTTTAAGTTTATCAAAGAGGTGGTATGAGCTTAAAATTGTGAAAAACATTCCATCATTTATTTTGGATTTTTTTGACTAGTCCAATTCTGACAGATGTGTTAAAATTTCCCAGTCTGTTAAGTTTTGTTAATTTTTTTCTTAAATGTTTAAGTTTCTAATTCATCGTACTTTAATGCATGTTTTTCAGTGCATAAAGGTTTAATGCTATTAAATCTTGTTTAATGGTCGATTCTTTATGAAAATAGCCTTCTGTATGCCATCTAATACTTTATTAATTTGGACTGTATTCTAGTATTGGTACTGTTAAACCTTTTTTGTTTTTGTTTTTTTCGTAGTAGTGGTGATGGGAGGCTCTGTTATATCTGCACATTCATTCATTCCATGAGCTAACAACCATTTTTGAACCTCAAGCCCAATCATGCCAAGTGCTGCTGATAAAATTGTGAGTAACCTTCTGATTATGTTGTGCCATTTTCTTTCTTTTTTTTCACATTTACATTTTATTTTATTATTATTTTTTTAAATTTTATTTTGTTGATATACAATAAGGTTGATTATTGTGGCCCATTACTGAAAACCCTCTCCCCGCTCCCAACCAACA
Source organism: Galeopterus variegatus (assembly GCF_000696425.1). Lineage (NCBI taxonomy): Eukaryota > Metazoa > Chordata > Mammalia > Dermoptera > Cynocephalidae > Galeopterus > Galeopterus variegatus. The sequence continues at coordinate 129,537 of NW_007727239.1, forward strand.
ATGTCCTTTCTGTTTGCTTGTTATATCAACGTCAAAGAGTTGTAGTTGTTAAGTCTTCTTCCCCCTCCCCCAGATTTTTTTTTGTGTGTGTGTGTGTGTGTGAACTTATTTATTTATTATTAGCCCCGACCAATAAGTGAGAACATGTGGTATTTCTCTTTCTGTGCCTGACTTGTTTCACTTAATATAATTCTCTCAAGGTCCATCCATGTTGTTGCAAATGGCAGTATTTCATTTGATTTTATACCTGAGTAGTATTCCATTGTGTAGAATACCACATTTTCCGTATCCACTCATCTGATGATGGACATTTGGGCTGATTCCAACTCTTGACTATTGTAAAAAGTGCTGCAATGAACATTGGGGAACAGATATATCTTCAACTTGATGATTTCCATTCCTCTGGGTATATTCCCAACAGTGGGATAGCTGGGTCATATGGCAGATCTATCTGCAATTGTTTGAGGAACCTCCATACCATTTTCCATAGAGGCCGCACCATTTTGTGGTCCCACCAACAATGTATGAGAGTACCTTTTTCTCTGCAGCCTTGCCAGCATTTATCGTTCAGAGTCTTTTGGATTTTAGCCATCCNCTTGTTTTTTTCTTATAAAGTTGTTTGAGTTCCTTGTATATTCTGGATATTAATCCTTTGTAAGATGTATAATTTGCAAATATTTTCTCCCACTCTGTTGGTTGTCTTTTAACTCTGTTAATTATTTCTTTTTCTGGGCAGAAGCTCTTTAGTTTGATATAATCCCATTTCTTTATTTTTCCTTTGTTTGCCCGTGCTTTTGGGGTCTTATTCATGAAGTCTGTGTTCAGACCTATTTCCTGAAGTGT
>NW_007727239.1:132083-134429 GCF_000696425.1 Galeopterus variegatus
AGTACTTCCAACACTATGTTGAATAGGAGTGGTGAGAGTAGGCATCCTTGTCTGGTACCTGTTCTCAAAGGAAAAGCTTTCAGCTTTTCCCCATTCAGGATGATATGGGGAGTGGGTTTATCATATATGGCTTTAATTATGTTGAGGTACTTTCCGTCTATACCTAACTTATAGAGGATCTTTGCCTTGAATGAGTGTTGAATTTTATCAAATGCTTTTTCAGCATCTATAGAGATGATCATATGGTCCTTGTGTTTGATTTTATTAATATGGTGTATCGTATTTATTGATTTGCGTATGTTGAACCAACCTTGCATCCCTGGGATGAATCCCACTTGATCGTGGTGAATAATTTTACGTATGTGTTGTTGTATTCTTTTTGCTAGTATTTTAGTGAGGATTTTTGCATCTATATTCATCAAGGATACCGGCCTGTAGTTTTCTTTCTTGGTTATATCTTTACCTGGTTTTGGTATCAGGATGATGTTTGCTTCATAGAATGAGTTTGGGAGACTGAAACAGTTCAATCCTTTGGAATAGTTCGTAAAGAATCAGTGTCAATTCCTCTTTGAATCTTTGGTAAAATTCTGCTGTGAATCCATCTGGTCCTAGGCTTTTCTTGGTTGGGAGCTTTCTGATAACAGCTTCAATCTCCTTTATTGTTATTGGTCTGTTCTGATTTTCTGCGTCTTCGTGGCTCAGTTTTGGGAGCTTGTGTGTGTCCAGAAATTTATCTATTTCCTCCAGACTTTCAAACTTGTTGGCGTATAGTTGTTTATAGTAGTCTCTAATGATTCCTTGTATTTCAGATGAATTAGTTGTAATATCACCTTTTTCATTTCTAATTTTTGTTACCCTTTTTCATTTCTAATTTTTTTTATTTGAATCTTCTCTCTCTTTTTTTTTTTTTTTGTTAGCCATGCTATTGGTTTGTCAATTTTATTTATCTTTTCAAAAAACCAACTTTTTGATTCGTTGATTTTTTCTATTGCTTTTTGAGTTTCAATTTCGTTAAGTTCTGCTCTGATCTTGATGATTTCTTTCCGTCTGCTAACTTTAGGTTTGGATTGTTCTTGTTTTTCTAGTTCTTTAAGGCGCATTATTAGATTGTTCTTGATGCCTTTGTGGAAGATCAAATGGCAGTAAGAGCGTGGTCTGTACCCATTAAACATTAACTTCTCATTATTCCTTCACGCCTGTTTCTGGCAACCTCTAATCTTCTTGTCTTTGATTTTTTTTCTTTTTAATTTATTTTTTCTTAACTGACCCATGATAATTGTGTATATTCAGTTATTTATATAGCAAACTTGTCTTTTGAAATGTGGTCTTTAATCTATGTTCGTAATAACTTCGTATAGCATACATTATACGAAGTTATACAATGAATATTCTGAGGTTGTTGGATGGAATGTTCTGTAGATATCTGCCAAGTCCAATTGGTCTAGAGTATTGTTTAGATCTTGTTTTTCTCCGCTGATTCTTTGTCTAGATGATCTGCCTAATATTGACAGTGGGGTGTTCTGGTCCCCTGCTATTATGGTATTAGTGTCTATTTCCTTCTTTATGTCTCATAGAGATTGTTTTATAAATCTTGCTGCTCCAACATTCAGTGCATACATATTTATGATTGTTATGTCTTCTTGATGCATCAGTCCTTTTATCATTATGTAGTGTCCCTCACTGTCTCATTTTATGGTTTTTAGTTTAAAGGCTACTTTGCCAGATATAAGAATGCCTACTCCAGCTCGTTTTACTTTTCTGTTTGCATGGTAAATCTTTTTCCATCTTTCACTCTTAGTCTATGTGAGTCTTTATGGGTAATGTGGGTCTCTTGAAGGCAGCATATAGTTGGGTCCTCCTATTTAATCCAGTCAGCCAGTCTCTGTCTTTTGATTGGGGAATTTAAGCCTTTTACATTAAGAGTTGTTATTGACAAGTGTTGATTTATTCCTAACATTTTATTGCTTTTCGTTTGGTTGTCTTGGGTGTCTTTTGTTCCTTGCTTTCTGATTTACTGTTTGTTTTCTGTGTTTGTTGGTTCCTTAGGATGTAGATAGCTTTTTTGTTTGTTTGTATTCTCTTCATATATGCCATTTTTTTTATACTAGTGGGTTTAGATTTTTCTTGGGTTTTTATGGCAGTGGTGGTTATTTTTCATGAACCAAACCCAGTAATCCCTTGAGAATTTCTTGTAAGGGTGGTCGTGGTTTGGTGAACTCCCGCAGTTTTTGTTTGTCTGAGAAATATACTATTTGCCCTTCATTTCGGAAGGATAGCCTTGCAGGGTAGAGTATTCTTGGCTGACAATCTCTGGCTTTTAGTATTTTGAATATATCATCCCATTCC
>NW_007727239.1:134554-197470 GCF_000696425.1 Galeopterus variegatus
TTGATGCTTCTCTCTTGCAGCTCTTAAGATTCTCTCTTTGTCTTTGAATTTTGCCAATTTGAGTATAACATGTCTTGGAGAGGACCTTTTTGGGTTGAATACGTTTGGAGATCGTTGAGCTTCCTGGATCTGAAGATCTGTGATTTTTCCTATATCTGGGAAGTTTTCTGCCACTATTTTGTTGAATATGTTTTCAATGCAATCTCCTTTTTCCTCCCCTTCTGGGATACCCATGACTCGGATATTTGAGCGCTTAAGGTTGTCTGACATCTCTCTCAGATTTTCTTCAATGCCTTTTATTCTTTTTTCTTTCTTATTTTATTTTATTTTATTTTTTTGTCTGCTTGTGTTATTTTGAACAGCCCATCTTCAAGTTCAGAGGTTCTCTCTTCAACTTCAACAAGCCTGCTGGTAAACTCTCCGTTGTGTTTTTTATTTCACTGAATAACTTCTTCAGTTCCGCAAGTTCTGCTACATTTTTTTTTCAGGGCATTGACTTCCTTGTACATTTCCTCTTTCAGGTCCTGTACACTTTTCCTCGTTTCCTCATGATGTCTAGCTGAGTTTTCTTGTATCTCATTCAGTTTCCTTAGAATTATCACTTGAAATTCCTTGTCAGTCATTTCAAGGGCTTCTTGTTCTATGGGTTCTAGAGCTTGAGATTTACTATCTTTGGGTGGTGTACTTCCTTGATTTTTCATATTTCTGGTGTCTTTTCTTTGATGTTTATTCATTGTGGCAGGGTTTCACAGAGCACCATGGAACTTCCCTGCGGCTCTCGGGGCTCCCCCACGGGCCGAGCCAGAGCAGCTCCACACTTTCGCCGCGGGGAAAGACAATAGACAGCCGCTCCTCTGGTGGCGGCAGCAGCGGCTGAAGTGGCATGGCGAAGAGGAACTGGCACGGCGGTCTCAGCAGAGACCAGATGCTTCACAGATGCTGCTCCGGCTCCGCGTTGGGCCTCCAACTCCTGACTCGAGGAGTTGGGTTTCCGGTGACTCTGCACTCCCTAGACGTCTGTGCAAGGCCATCCGCAGCCGCTCCGCTCCATTCCGCGCCCCAGAGGCTTCTTTTTTTGAAACTTCTGCCCCATTAAGTTCTTTTTGTGCTTCTTCAATTTTGTTGTATCCTCAAGTTTGTGGCAGCTCCTCAGATAAAGCACTGAGGTTTCATGTCCCTGAGTGGCTGTGGCGCGGCGACCTGGCGGCCGGCGATGCGCGGTCCAGGGTGGCCCCCATTTTCTTTAAATATGTCTTCTTTTAAACAGCACGCAGCTGGGTCATCGTTTTTAATCTAACATAAGAATATCTGTTTTGTAATTAAGATTTTCTTTACCCACTTTAATTATAACTTGGATGTATTCTTTTTAAAATTTATTTTAATTGTTTATATTTAAAGTGTGCAACACGATGTTTTGATATACATATGCATAGTGAAATAATTACCACAGTGAAACTACATTCTATCACCTTATTTTAGTTGTTTGTTATATTTTCTTATTGTTTCCTTCCCATCAATTTTACTTGACTATTGAAGCTCTCTTTTTTCTCTTTGTCTATTATTTCTTATTCTCTAGCCAATACGGAGATCTCCACCTTATTTTTATTTTCCTGTTGGTTGTATCCAAGCACAAGTATTATATAACATATTTCTCCATCAATCTCAATAATTAAACCTTCTCTAAGAACTCCTCCTTCAGGGACAAGGCTATGCATTCACACACTTCTATCTCTTCAATGATTTCCTCACCCTGCACACCACTCACCACAACATACACACATTAGCTAGATTTTCTTGAAATAAGCTGGAATTTCAGTTTTAGAGAAAATTATTTACATTATGTTGAAGATCCTTTGTTAAGCATTTCATTAACATTTCATGACTATGTTATCAACAATGACTTAATTATATATTTTACTGGACTCATTACTCCCAAGTTAACAAATTTGGTTGGGTGTCAGACCATTTGGGGAAATTATTAAAATACAGATTGTTAGACTTATTGTAGGTTTACATACTCGTAATCTCTCACTTTGGACTCCAAAAATCCTCATTTAAAGTCTCCTTAGTAGGAGGATTCCCCTGCTTGTTATCTTTCGATGTTTTGTTAATAACCATTCTGACAGGTGTGAGGTGATATCTTGTGGTTTTGATTTGCAATTCCCTGATGATTAGTAGTACCGAGTGAGGACATGGAGAAAAGGAAACCCTTACACGGTGTTGGTGGGAATGTAAACTGGCAACACTATTATGAAAAACAGTATGGACGTTCTTCAAAAAAAACTGAAAATAAAACTACCATGATCCAGCAATCCCACTTATGGGTATATCCAAACAAAATGAAATCACTATCTAAAAGAGATGTCTGCACTCCCATGTTCACTGCAGCCTTATGTACGACAGCCAATATACTGAATGGATAAAGAGATTGTGATATATGTGTGTTTGTGTATACCACAACTGTAGTATATATTGTGTTTTTACATATATACATATATGTATGTATATGAGAATATATACAAAGGAAGATTATTCAGCCTTGAAAAGAAGGAAATCCGGACCGGCCCGGTGGCACACTGCTACAGTGTGCCGCACTGCTACAGTGTGCCGCTTGGGAGCGTGGCGGGAGCGGATCCCACATACAGACCGGTTCCCGCTCACTGGCTGAGCGAGGTGCGGGCGCAACACCGAGGGTTGCGATCCCGTTGCCGGTCCCGGTCCGGTACAGGCGCGACACTAAGGGTTGCAATCCGTTGCTGGACACGAAAAAAAAAAAAAGAAAGAAAAGAAGGAAATCCTGCCATTTGCAACAATATGGATGAACTAGTACATTTTATTAAGTGAAAAAAGCTGGGCACAGAAATACAAATACTTCATGATCTCACTTATATGTGGAATCTAAAGTCAAACTCATTGAAATAGAGCACTCATAGAAACACCAATTAGTTACCAGGGGGTAGGGGAAATGGAGAGATGTTGGTCAGTGGTTACAAATTTGCACTTAACAGATGAATAATTTCTGGAGGTCTAATGTACAGCATGGTGACTATAGTTAATAATACACTGTATGCCTGAAATTTGCTAAGAGTAGACTTAAGCATTCTCACCAAACAAACATACACTAAAGGTAACTATGCAAGGTAATGGAGACGTTAATTAACTTGATTGTGGTAATCACTTCACAATATATAAGTGCATTAAAACATCACATTTTACACCCTGAATATATACAATTTTGATTTGTCAATTATGCATCAATAAAGCTAGAAAAAAGTTTCCTTAGGTGATTTTTTTTTTTTTTTTTTTTTTGGTGGCTGCCTTGAATGGGGATCTAAACCTGTGACCTTGGTGTTTTAAGGCTGGCTTTAACCAGCTGAGCTAACCGGCCAGCCCCCGCTTAGATGATTTTAATGCAGTCAGTTCTTGGCCCATCTTGTAGCAGCATTTGTGACCTATTTAACTTGTACTCCCTCTCATTTTGTGACTTATTTGTGACATATTCTCATTCATTTTCAGGTTGGCTATCGCACTTCATTAAGTCTCCTCTCCCCACTTTTTGTTTTTTAAAGAAACAGTACATTTGCAGAAGACTTGGAGTCCTTTCATGTATCAAAATGTACATTTTCATCTTCATATGAACAAACTGCCTGGTGAAAGGATACCAAGGTTGTAACCCTTTTCACTCAGAGTTCTGAAAGAAATGTTGTACTGTCCTCTAGCATTTCATGTTGTAGATGAGAAATTGGGTGAGTCAAATTCTCTTTGCAGGTAACCTGTTTTTTTCCCTCTGTCAATTTTTGTATGAATTTTCTCCTTATCCTTGATATTCAAAATTTTCACCATGTTATGTCTAAAAGTTTTTATTTTCATTAATCTTTACCAGCCTGTGGTGAGTTCATTTAATGTGAAGGCTTTAAGAATTAGTTCAGCTTAGGGAAAATGGTAATCTATTACTTCTCCTCCTTCCTCACATCTGTTCTCTATTTTTAAAACTCTTATTAATAGCTATGAGCTAAGCCCCACGACCTATCCTACATATTTCATCTTCTATTTTATGAACTATCTTTTTACTCATAGTTATGCTAATTTGCCAGCCTTCCAGTTAATTAATTTGGTTTCCAGTAGCATACTTTCTTTTTTTTTTTTTTGGCGGCTGGCTGGTACAGGGATCTGAACCCTTGACCTTGGTGTTATAACACTACACTCTAAGCAACTGCACTAATCGTCCAGCCCAGTAGCAGCATCCTTTCTGGTATTAACCATCTCTACTAAGGTGTATTCTATGTTGGGGGGTTTTATTTTGTTTTGTTTTGTTTTTTCCTAGCAATCTTTCATTTTTTGCTTTAGTTTTCAATTTTCCTCTATTTTTTATGGTTGTTTTTGTTCGATAAATGCAGTATCCTCCTGATTCTGATAGAAAACTTTGATTAGTATACCATTATAGTTCTCTCCTATATTCAGCTTTAAATTTTCTCTAAACATTTGAAAGGCCACATGGCCAGCAGCAGCAAAAGTATCTTCTCCATTCCCTAAGTTTGACAAATATTACTGAGTCAATAAACAGGTCAGAATAGCTCACAGACATCTCTCTGAGCCTTGCAGAGACCTCAAGATTTCAGGTAGATGGATGGGGACCCTTATGGATTTTCCAATTGTGGGACATAGTTTTCCCTTGTATTATTTGATGGGAAGTTGGGAGAGAAAAAAGGATCAAAACAAAAAACCAACCAACAAACAAAACCTGCTTAAATTGTATCATGGTCTTATCCTCAAATTTCTTTACATTGACAGGATTCTTTTATTTTTAAAAAATCCAAGCATACATATGTACAATATATGAATATTCAAATGAAATATTTTGCAATACAATAAACAGAACTTGGAACATAAAATCCTTAATTCTCAATCAGATGGGTACCTCATGGTGATAAACGAAAATGAGTAAGTCAAGTACAAATCAAGTTGAAATCACAATGTGCTGAAATGAATAAAATGTATATGGGAAAACCACACCAAATTATGTGGCATTATATTTTATCCTCATTCACACCTACACTATACTCATATTCAGTCTGAAGCTTAGATACCCACTGAAAAAGAATAAAACTAAGCAAAGATTTCTTTAAAAATTGAGACTTTTGAAAAGATATAAGATCGGTGTCTTGTGTACAAATGGCAGTGTGGTTTTAGCTTAATTTCAGAATGCAAACATTCTAATCAATCAATTTACATCAATGAACTGAAACAGATTATCCCAGGTTTGTATTAAAAATTGATTTAGTTGACCTAAGTAGTTTATCTGATTACTATCATTGAAGAACACTGTACCCATCAAAATAACAAGAAACAGGTATTTCTCAACTCCGATTTACACAAACCTCACAATGCATAACTTAACTCTACCGATTCATGATATCTGATTCTAATTACATAGCATATTTAAAGTATGCCTTCTGTCTTAATCATGACTTAGAGTCCTCTTTTCACTACCTTTTTTTTTTTTTGTCTTTTTGTCTTTTTTCGTGACCAGCAACGGATCGCAACCCTCAGTGTCGCGCCCGTACCGGACCGGGACCGGCAACGGGATCGCAACCCTCAGTGTTGCCTCCGCTCCTCGCTCAGCCAGTGAGCGGCCGGTCTGTATGTGGGATCCGAACCCTCGGCGGGAGCGCCGCCGTGCTTCCCAAGCAGCGCACTGTAGCACTGCGCCACCGGGCCGGCCCCTTCACTACCTTCTTATTTCAGTTTTTTGCCAGAACCCAGAATTCCTTTGTGCTTTGGTTCCATCTGGAAAAATTCCGGTCATGCATCAATTTTACTCTAACATTCATAACATCTGGACTCAAGTCAAAACTGAGTCATTCTTGATGCCTGTCTCTACCTCTGTGGACACTCCAGTCACACACTGGGCTAACTTATTGTACCCCTGTGTATGCCTTAGATCTCTCTCCATCTCCACTGCCCCCACGCTATTATAAGCCACCCTCTAACCCTATACACCTCTCTCTGTTTCTGGTCTTCTTTCTTCCATCCATTCTTCATAAAGCACTAAAATGAACTTTTTTAAAAATCTGGTCATGACATTTTTCTGCTTATAACCTTTTAATAACCTTCCATTTTCTCATAATACAGCCCAGAAAACTTACCATGGCCTAAAAGGTCATGATCTAGCCCCTCCTTCTTCTTCATCCTCATTCTCCAGCATCCACTTGCTTCAGCCACAATGACTTTTTATGCATTTGTAGAATTCCAATATGTTTTCCACATCCCGTGCTGCTTCAGATACTACACCTTCAAAATAAAGATGGTTTCTGCCTTATTTGCTCAGCTAAGACCTACTCATCTCACAGGCCCCCATCTTTGATCCCCCTCTTTTACTCACTCATAGCACTCGGTACTAATTTTCACCAAGCAGAACAACCATAACCAAACAAAAGTATGACTAGTTGTTTAGCATCTGTTCTCCCAGCCCACAACATAAGCTCCAGGAGAATAGGGGTTATACCTTCTTACTCACACTATATCCACAAGATCTAGCACAGAGCCTTCCACACATACTTATTGAATTTATGAACCAACTGTGAAGAGCGGAAATCAAGGGGAGTTGCGAACTTAATAATACACACTCATGTACATCACTGAACCACCTAAGAAACCTTCAACAAATGATATGCTGACCCCTTGTTGAGAAAGTTTGATAGACCTTATGAAATCCTTTAGATAGTTTGAAAACATTGCTAGAGCTGGGCTGTGTGAGAAAATAAACATAGACAGGTGAACAGAGTGATGATTATGAGAGAGACAGCAATAACAGTAACAACTTATTGAGAACTTACTAGGTATTTTAGACACTGTGGTATGCAGTTCACGTAGAATCTATCATGTATTCCTCATCACAAATAATAGTGAGCACTATTATAATCTCATCTTAAAATTGTTGAGACTAGAGCTCAGAAAAGTTATTTCTCTTGCCTGAAGTCATAGCAAGATAATTAATATACTGCCAGCCAGGACCCAAAATCAGTTTTGTCTGACTCTAGATCTTAAGCTCTTAACCACTATGCAATACTATCTCTGATTTTGCTACCAGCAGCATATGCATGACCTTGGCCAAGACACCTCTACTATTTAGTTCACAATTGCCTTTTCAGTTTGATGGTTTTAATCCAAGTGACTGCCAAGCTGCCTTTGACCTCTAACACTCAATAGAATGCAAATGTATAGAGCCATAGAAGGAACACACTGAGAGTGACATTCAATGATAAAAAATTTTAAATTACAATTTAGTAACATGTCCTTCTCACCCTACTCTAGCTTTTCCATAAACAAATTAGGTAACTATGCATTTGACTACATTATTATCTCTCAAGCAATTTTACTTATACAGAAAAAATTAGGAAGAGAGAGGGGAAACACAAAGCAAAAAAAAAAAAAGAAGAAGAAGAATCTGCGTGAGCTCTGGAGTTCAATAACAAGGGGAAAAAACAGCCATTTCCTAATTTGCAAACTACATAACCGGCCAAGGCAGGTGGTCCAAGGTTAAACACAAATGAGGGCAAGGTTTGTCAAAGGATTAAACTAAACGTTAAAAACAAAAGCAGGTCATGTCAAACTAACCTTATTATTATTCAGACAAAAAAAGACCATAGTGGGACAAACATAATCCATTCAAAAAAAGCTTTAAAAGTAAAATACGGTATTGTTAATGGCTGCTTCTAGACCTTATATTGTACAAATCATTCACAGAAAATGACTAGCTCATACAATACAATGCGGCAGAGAAAGCAATGAAGGGGGAATGCTCAAAATGCTTGACATTTAGATAATCCATTTAATGTGAAATCCACAGGGCAGGAAAATAGAAGAACTTTCATGGGAACAGTCTCAAAACAAACCTGATACCTTTTTCGTCCCTTTCCAGAACTCTGAGGACTTTGCAATTCCTTCCCAATGCACAGGTAGAACAGGTTTGGATCACCATATGTAAAGCGTGATAAAGAACCTGACAGGTCAGGACACGTTATGCCTCACAATTTTGTATTGTTTTAATATTTAATTCTTAAAATATTAAGGAAGTTCATAATGAAGAATTAGGGGTATAAATAGTGCAAGCTTTAGGGATATGTTGCGAATTATTATTTACTTTTAAAAATGAAAAAAAAAGTTCAACCTCATGAGAGCAGTATTTCATACTGAGGAGCAAATTCTTAGTGGAAAGATTCTGGTCAAAAGTATACAGTGTAATTCTGGAGTATCAATTTTACAAAACTATTTCCTGGATCCCAATCCTGTCATGTGCTAAGACAGCCGAAGAACTCCAGGAAAAAGTTACGGGCTTGATGCCAAAAGTTCAGACTTTGATATGAGACTTCATCCCTCACCTGCTCTCTGCCTCTCAGGATTCCAGTGTCACACATTAGAGTTCAGAAGTTGCGAACTAAAAGCCTGTGGGCAAAATTTGGCTCACATATATATATATATACACGCTGTCCTGCCTATACCAACTGTACTTTAAAAAGAACGTTGAATTAGTAGCCAACGTTTTTAAATCTGAAGATTTCACCACTTCAAAAAACAAACTAACAAAAACTAACAGATTCCATGCCTCTTTGAAGAAACTGAAGATCTAGCAACAATGATGGGCTCCCTTTCTCAAATGGCAAAAATGGGCTGACACTGACCAGCAGTGCACGTCACATGTTTTCCAGACTTCTCTGCAGGCTCAATAACTGATACAGCCTATAATTAGTCTAGTTCTCATACATAGGTTACCTGCTGCTCTTTGTGATTCCTGTTGCTGTGGACATTTTCACTTCCTGTAACCTTGAGGATTCACTCCAAGTTTAGGCTCTTTTCAGATGCGCAACAGGAAAGAGTATGAGGATAATCTGCCCAACCATTTTCATCTAAGAGACAAACGTTTACAATGGTTGTGTTTAGTGCAACAGCTGAGTATATCCCCACTTAATTCTTTTAGTGGTGGATGAGACCACAACCACATTTATATGGCAAGAAAGTGTTAAATAAAAGCTTTTATTTCTTAATTATTTATGAAATGTGTTTTAAGAAACATTGAGTGTGTTTGTACTAAAATATTAATAGACAAATAATGAAGGATGGTAGACTTTTGGCAACATATCTAAATGTATTACATTAAACCTTTTGGGGAAAAAAAATCTCCCTTTGTCAGTCTTTTTGTTATAAGTTGCATTTTCTGGAACATAAAATTTAGTATGTAACTTTGCCACGCTGTTCTATTCACCAGGGGTGTTAAAAGGCCCTTCAGACATTTTCCACTTCCAATATATGCAGCATTTCCAAGCTTAAAAAACACGTGTATGAAATCCAGGTAACTTCTACTAAATTGAATCCAAAAACTAGTCTTTGTGATTTAGGGTTTGAGGTTGAGGCTCTGCTCTAATTTCAGTACAAATGAAATCATACTTCCTAATTTGTATTTCTTTTCATTGATTTTGGTAGATTTCTGAGAATGATTTTATGCAAGTGTGTGCTTATTCATCCATGTGTCCTGAACAAAAACAATAATTTATTCTGCACCTACTTATAAAAGACTATTAATTTCTAAGAAATCCAAAGGGAAACGTTTATAAGCCAGGAACTAAATAATTCAAGATAAACTGAAATCATTCATTCAAAACTATAGCTAAGTTAATTTTGACAATTTAGAATGAGTCTATTTTAATGTATTAAACTAACATTTATTGGATACCTCCAGCATTGTTCTAGGGCATCTTGCAGGATATTTTACTTGATCCTCACAAAAGCCAATTTTTATAGATGAGGAAACAGACTCAGATCTTAAATAGCTTATCCAAAGTCACCTAGGTAGTAAGAAGTCAAGTCAGATTTTGAACCTAGAAATTATCCTAGAGTTTTTTCAATTTTTGTTTTCACTTTCCTTTAGCAAGTTAGTGTTCCATTGACTCCAGGAACTCCTTCCCTAAGCCATCTTTTCTTAAGCTGAGGTTCTGAGTTATCCCATCAAAGCTTACCAACTCTCTTCTCTCTAGCCAAATAAAACACATACATTGCTCTTCCCCACCCATCTCATTTTTCCCTGGAATGCACATCTTCTGCCTGTATCTTCATGTCTCATATCTTTAAAACCCTCCTCCTCTACGAAGCCATCACTCAACAAGCCCACCCCTTTCTCACTTTTATTACCCAAAAGGCCTTATGTAATTTATTTTATTATGTTAACATGTGTTTATTGCACTTACTTATTTTTTTTTCCAGTTTTACATATGTAAGACAGTAATTTCAGATCAGAAACCTGAATTTCTCTTTCTTTAGTCAATATACAATTGACTTAATGACATACATGACTCAAAATGGAATCTATTTGGGAAAATGATGAAAGAGAAAAGCCTCAAGGAGTCAGGCAAAAAGAAAAGGTGGGAGGTTATTAAGAAAACTGGAAGGAAGAGGTACAAACATGCAGATAATAAACATTAATGATCCCAAAATGACTGACAGACATAAATATGCACCTCATATGCTCTGACTTCTCGTTTCCAAAACAGCTGGGAATATCCCTGGCAACCTATAATTTTTAGTAGTATCACAAGGAGGAAGTGGATCATGACCTCTTAATACACATCATGGAAATTTGCCCAGCTTTCCTTATGACATCATTCGACTGCAGAACCACCAAAACTGGGGCCAGAAGATTCACATATTCTTATGCTATCTCTGCCATCAGTTAACGGTACAACTGTGTGATAAATTACTTGATTTTTCTCTGCCTTCATCTCTAAAACGAAGATTTGCTGAAAGTCTACAATGAATCTTATAGACCAATAGAAACAAATGCTTCTCCATATGAGGGTTCATATAAGGTCATATTTCTTATTCTTCTGATTTATCTCTTGATGTCTCACATGCATAATGGGCAAGAAGTCCTACATACAAAACAAGGAGTAGAAAGGGATCTGATCACTGTCATTGCTTACTGCCACATTGTGGCTCTGCTTAAGGATGCTGCAGAGGAAGATGGGCCCTTGCTGCTGTGCTGATATATGGATGTCCTTGCACAGGGCCCACACAGTCTGTGGAGGACAATTTCACTTTTTGAATGGTAAGCTCCTTAAAGATGCCCAGTATTTGAGCTTTCAAGGTTCTCATGGCTCAGTTTATCATCCCACAAACATCCACCTCCCAAATCCCCAGAAGAATCACTGAGGCAGGAATGGCTCTGGCATCTACCATCTCTCCAAAATTCCATCTCTTTTCGCTCAAACACACCAAGAATTTTTGCTTTACAGCTTGATTATACACCTTCTGAGGCAGCGATGATACTGACCTGCCCTCAGGGAGATACCCCAAATGTACACATCTAAGAGGAGTGATTATGAAATTTTTTACTGAAGAATGAAAAAAGCAACCCAAGTAAAACAACCACTCTTGTAGGACCTCATCTCATCTATAAAACATAATTATGAACTATGTGAAATGTTTTCATAGAAAAGTATAAAGGTGCTATGAGGACACAGTATAGGGGAACCTTCTGATTGGAGGGTCAAGGAGGTACTTTCGGAGGAAATAGCATATAATCTGAGATCTTGAGAATGAACAAGAATTACTAGTGGCATTTCAGGTAAATAAACCACATGTGCAAAGACTCTGGGGTAGACAACAGCTAGCTGTGCTTGAGGTACTAAATAAAGGCAAATGTGGTTTCATAGTAGAGAGAAAAGAGAGAGTAACAAGATAAACCTGGAGTTCAAGATCAGGCGGCGCTTGGAGTACATGATCTCCAAAACCCTTCCAGATTACCATCTTTAGGACTCAGTGCTTGCTGGCAACCTAGCCAAAACAAATTCATTCAAAAACAGTTTTCAGTCACATCAGGAAAAAGAAAAAGAGCTGTGTCCTGTAATACAGGAGATGGGGATGCCCTCTCTTCTTACCATAGTCTGCTGCGTAGCTGCTATGGGGGACCGTAATCTCTCTCTACTCTCACAAAAATCTCCTCCCAAGTACAGATAATCGCATGGCCTGTGGCACCAGGTGCCCCAGTTCCCCACAAAAGACACAGAGCTTCCACATTTAGTAGCTAATGGGTTACGTATCTGAGTCAAATCTTCATCGCTGTGCAGGAATTAATTAATGGAGGCACAGAGAGAGACAGAGATGGGGAATTCAGGTTTAAAATTAGCTTTCGGTGATGGGCCATAATAATCAACCACATTGTATATCGACAAAATAAAAATTTAAAGGGAAAAAAAAATTAGCTTTCTGAACATAGAAGATTATGTATAAGGCTTACTGTATTACAATCCCAAGCTTTTTCTAGAAACAAATCTTTCAGTGGAAAAATAGTTAAATGAAAATGAGTGGCAAAATGCCAAAGTCTGAGACACAATAATACTTAGATTTGAAACAGTATCTATCTGAACAAAGGAGGAGACAGATGATGGGAGAGGGTTTTTTTGTTATTGTCAGATTTAGGACATTGGTGGGGTTTTGGGGTTTTTTTTTTCCATCCATCAAATTTATTTACCATGAACAGGACTTTTTTTTTTTCCTGGAAGTCCCATATAGATAAAAAAAGATTCTAGTGATTTTATTTCCTCCACCTTTCTGGCTCTTTCATGGATCACACAGGGGATGATTAAATGGCTTTTCTGTATTGTTTGTTAAATTTGACTCTTCCCACGAATTGAGGGTGGTTCCCATGGGATCCTCTGGAGTTGGTGTAAGAGCAAAACAGATCACAGACAATCATTAGAGTCTCTACTGAAAGCACACTTGGCAAATACTTTATTCACTATTTCTGTAGAAGCAATCTCTAGTATATATAAATCCAAGATCTAAGGAAGTAAAAGTAAGTTTTGTTGTTGTTCTTTAATCTCCATCCCAAGCAAAAATCATGGGACTTTTTCCACTCAAAGAAAGTTATTTTGCACACAGACTCTGACAAGGACATTATTCCAGAAATTGTCTCTAATGTCACTTGAGAAAAATAGGCTAATGTAGTTGCAATGGTTCAGAATTCCATTGTATTACAATGGAATACAAAGGAAACAAAATTAACAGTATCTATTTTTCTACAGACAACAGAAATTATTTCCAAAAGTGGAAGAATGTAAATTTTAATAAATTAATCAACATGACATCATATTGTTTCAATAGGTATTATTTACACAAAATGAGGTAGAGCTAAAGAGAAGTTATAAAAAATAATTCTTATGTACATTTGATTTTCTTTTGATCATGAAAACTTTTGTAAATTCTTTAAAGATCCCACACTGCTGTCCTTCTAATATCATTACCACTTTGTAAAACTTTTGTATGACTTTCCATGTTCCAAAGCTACAACACTAGTCAAAGCCAACATAATCTATTACCTAGGAAACAGAAATAACCTCCTAACTGTTCTGCTCACTTTCACTCCAGACCCTTTTCTAAACAGAAGCCGTGGTAATATCTAAAAGACAAATAGATCACTATTTACACACTTCCACTACCTCCCTCTACTTCCCGCCTCACTCAGAACACAGTACAACACCTTTACCACAGCTTATTACCTGCTTTGTGATAGGGCCACTGTTTATTCACTTCCCACAGAACTCCTCAAAATTACTCATCTTTTATATTCATGTTTAAACTCACTCTGGATTTTCATTTTCAACACTCCTATGAAACTACATTTATCAGGGTCAACAATGACCCCCAAGTTACCAAATTCAATGAACAATTCTCAGTAGTTGCTTTTGACACAGCTGATCAATTCCTCCTTCTCAATATTGTTTTTGTCCACTTAGTTTATAGGGCAATCTATTTTCTTTGTACCTCACCGGTTGCTCCTGTTCATCCAGTCATCATGATACACTAATGCAATCCTCTGTCATCTTCTCTACTACATTGACTAGCATGGTCATCTCTTTTCACCTTGAGGTTTTGGCATACTATCGCCATTAACTCTTAAATTTTTACCTCCAGCCCAGACTTCTTTGAAACTCCAGATTCTTATATCCAACTCCCTACTTGACTGCCTAGATTCTTTACTGGCAAGTTATTGCCACAAAACTTCCGCATAAAAGACCACCTCCAAACTCAAAGACTTAAAACATGAGCCTCACGTGCAGGTCAGTGAGGGTCTGATGGTCTAAGGTTGGCTCAGTGGGCAGCTTTGCTTCAAGCTGCAGGACTAGATGTCCTTAGCTGGGAAAGGTCTGTTTGACTCACACTCATTTGGGGACCAGGCTGGGAGAGCAACAGGCACCCTGGAGAGGCTCTTCCCATGATGATGACCGAATCACAAGAGGCTGAGCCTATCTCGTGAACACATTTCAATCCCCAGCTTTCATCTCATCTCTAATGACCGATTAGCCAAAGCCTAACTCACGAAGGAAGGATATACTAGTGTGCCCATGGAACAGTGGCATCTCCCATTTCTCATTTCCAAACCTCACCTGTCCAGTCCTGCTCCATCTGTAGTGTATCCCATCTCAATCTTCTGTCAGAATAAAATACTCAGAGTCATCCCTGGACTCTTCTTTCTCTCATATGCCACTTCAAAATCCTTCAAAGCACACTCAGAATCTGACCCATCATTTATGCTATTCCCTTGGATGCGCCACCAGAGTGCGCCTCCTGGCTCATTCCATTATTCTGCTAACAAGTCTCCCTGCTTCTAGCCCACACCCTGCCCAGTCTACGCCCCTGAAACGCACCCACCAGATGGCACCACACGCAGTCAGAGTCAAACTGAAGTACTGACAGTGGCTTACAAGGCACTACATGACAACACTTTATCACTTCTCTGACCTTGTGTCCCATCCAACTCAGCTCGCTCACTCACTCTGCTCCGGTCACAGAGGCCTCCCTGAGGCTTTTTTAACAAGCCAAGCCTACCGCTATATTGTGGCTTTTGCACTAGCTCTTATCGATGCCTGGTAATTCCCTCCTCCAGATACCCACGTGGCAAACTTCCTTACATTCTTCAATATTTTATTTAAATGTCATCTTCTCTATGAGACCTACCTTGAACTCGCTACTTAAACTGTGGGCCACCTGCCCTCGCATTCTCCCCACCCCCCATACACGTATTATTTTCATAATGGTGATCGGCTAATATTCTACAAAATTATCTTAGGAAAAAAGTCATGCATTATGTTCACCTAAGCATCTGGAACATAGAAGGCTACAGAAACGTATTCAGTCATTTATTTATTCCCCTTCTCACCCAGGCCAAACTTGCTTTTGCCTCAGAGCTGTGGCACATGCTGTTCCTTCTGCCTGGACATTTCTTTGCCCAGATGGTCTCTTAGCTGCCTCCCTCTTGGCATTCACATCTCTGCCTTCATATAACTTCTTCATAGAGGTCTCCCCTTCCTTGCTTCTTAGTCCTGTTTTCTCACTTATCATTTCCTTTGTCTTACTTCTACACTTTCAAAAATATCTGATTTGTTTACTTGTTATTGTTTCTCTTCACCAACTAGTATGAAAGCTCCACAAGACCAAGGACTTTGTCTATCTTGCTTAACACTATATCCTCAGCTCACCTAGAACAGTGCCAAGTCGAACAGTGGGAACTCAAAAATTATTTGTTAAATAAATAGAAGTCCTTCCCCAAAGAGAAAGCAAAATAAATCTTCTCCATCTAATGTGGAAGAAAAATGGTAATTGCATTGAAGGGAGGGCAAGATTTAGAAAATTAAACAAAGGGAACATGAGTTTTGTGGTTAAACAGAATATTCCTAAATTCAGTCCCCCTTAAAAGCTACAGAAGAGCGCCCTACTCTTCCAAGATAAACATGCCTGAGAACTACTTTAGGAGTAAAACCAAGAAAAACATGCTGCTGATGTTCATTTTAGGTTGACTAATTTCCTCAATAAGAAAACATGCATAAAATGAACAAGCAAGTTATTTGATGTTTCAAATGATTAAGTGCAAGCTGAGACAGCTTTGAAGTAGCTGCTACATAATCCCCAGGAAAGGATCTATAGACAAAAAGCCAGACCATCCTTTGGAAGAAGATTTCTCCAACAAGAGGAAAAAAATAAAAAAAACATGTCCTACACCTGGGTGGAGCTACTTATAGTTTCAAATATCCAAAGAAGGCAAGGAAAAAAGAGATACTAATTTTCCAAGAATGCTAAGAAGTATATTTGTGCTAAGAATTAGTTTTAGAATATATTACAAATAATAAACTAATATTTAGTTGTTATTTTTTTTATTTTTTGCTTATTAAAGACACTTATAAATGCTTTATATGCAGTTCATAGCACCTTCCAAGGTAAATAATCTATCCTTATATTAGAGATGAGAAAACAGAGGCAGAGATAGTTTAGGCAACTTGTCTAAAGTCACTCAGCTTAAACCCAGAGTTTTGCTCCATAGTATATGCTCTTAAACCTCTGTGGTGAATGCTTCTTAAAGGATATGTCAGTTTATTGAGTGCTTACAATGTGTGAAGTATGCTGTTAAGTTTTTTGTAGATTATGAGTTTTTAAATGTATATGAATAATTCTAACCATTATTTTTTTAACTCTAATCCTGCATGTGTCCACCTAATTTACAACATTAAAAAAAAAAGTCGGGGCCAGCCCGGTGGCGCACTCGGTAGAGTGTGGCGCTTGGGAGTGTGGCAGCGCTCCCGCCGAGGGTTCAGATCCCATATAGAGACCGGTCCGCTCACTGGTTGAGAGCGGTGCGGGCGCGACACCGAGGGTTGCGATCCCGTTGCCGGTCGTGGTACGGGCGCGACACTGAGGGTTGCGATCCCGTTGCCGGTCGTGGTACGGGCGCGACACTGAGGGTTGCGATCCCGTTGCCGGTCGTGGTACGGGCGCGACACTGAGGGTTGCGATCCCGTTGCCGGTCGTGGTACGGGCGCGACACTGAGGGTTGCGATCCCGTTACTGGTAGCGAAAAAAGACAAAAAGGAAAAAAAAAAATAAAAGTCTATGCCTACCCCACTGTCTATCAAATTTGCATTGAAATTCAAAGGTTTGCCTGACAAGCTGCAGAAATCCTCTTAGGTTATTTGACCAATATGGGTCAGGCCCCTGCTTATGTTATCAGCATAAGGAATTGAAAACACACGTCAACTATGTGACCTGCAAGGCATCTGGTTCTTGCCTTTTTTCTAAACAGTAAATTAATTTTACATTACAGGGAAAACTCACTGCATCAAGTTATATAAATGTTAACATTAGTGTTCTCAAAAACTATGAAGGTAATTGAATGTATAAGCATAAATAAAATATACACATGACCTAGTACAGTACCTACATAGCATGCTGTTTTAAAAACATCAAACAGAGTTACAAAATTTCAAGCAATGTTTCCTATAGCCTGGGGGGAATGCTGTTTTTTAACTAAGAACATCTCCATCTTCAGCATATAAACTTGAAAGTGCTTTTAGGGTACAGCAATAACTGTGAGCCAGTAAGCTGTAGTAGGCATTAATCTCAAGTTCATAGTTTATGGTGAGTAACACCCTTCTCAATGTCTCTCTCTACAGACTAACGGTTGTCATTTAACTTGCCCTCATGTGAATTCTGTGCTCTGCATAAAAACAACCCAATGGAAGTGTATATCCCTTAGAACAAAATAAAACCACTGCCTACTGTCATGGGATTTCTATAATATTAGTACACTTTACACTCCTCCACTACTTGACCAAACTGATAGCCACCATAAGGCAGACCGAATAATTCTGAAATGATGTAATAATCTAATACCTGACCCAAAAGCTTCCCACACTGTAAAATTTGCCTGGTTTTCTCTAACTAACAAAAATAAATCTCTCAGATTAGAGTAGAATCAATAACACATACAAAACACAATTCAATTAAAGAAAATCTATAATACTATAGCATTTGAAATTGCAATATGAGAATTAATAGATTCACTCAATGGACACCACACACACAAAGTCATGGGAGTAAAGATATAAAATGCTTAACTGACATCAAAGGTAATTCAGCTAAATGTTAAAAAGTATTAAATATACATTTCACAGAAAATTACATTTGTCCTTGACTTTTGCTTATCTTTGGTCCACGTTATTAACACATCATAATACCATAGAAATGCCACATATTGAAAGTATCCCAAGGCATCTAGTTATATGAAAGGAGAGACACATTAACATTCACTGACTCATTTAATTCCATCATCATCTGATAATTATTAAGACCATTTATCAAGCCTCATAAGATTTATACAAATTGGATAATTTTACTCTACTGTCACAGTCCAAGAAACTGTGTATGGTTAAAGCCAAAAGTTAGTCCTACTGCAATGTAGTCTTATTATTACAATTAGTCCTACTACTACTACTTTTCTGAATAATTTTATCTCATAATATTTACGCAAACCAGATAAATTTATCCAACTGCCACAGCCCAAGAAACAGCACATATTTAAGGCCAAAGTTGCAGAACTATAATTAGTCCTACTACTCTTTTTCTGAATTATCCTCAGGCATAAAGTCCCATCACCAATCAGCTATATGGGAGCCATGAGATATTTCCAACTTGAGACACACTATACCTGCCTTAAGAGAGGAAGAAAGAAGGCCCTAGGAGCCAGCTTCAGAAAAATCAGTATCAATGGAAGCAATGTGGGAGTGAAAAGGGAACCAGTTGAAAGAGTCACAATCAAACAGTAGCTCCAATATGAAACGTGGAAACAGGAGCAGAGTTTTTAATGAATAGAGATGGAAGAGAAAACAGATCTTCTGGGCAGAGGGCACCACATAAGGAAAGATACAGAGACTAAAAATTGTGAGACCCATTTGGGAAAGACAGATAATCTTGTTTGACCAAAGCAGTAAGTGTAAAGTACAGAAAAGAGACTGAAAGGTAATAAACCTCCAAAACAGGCAAGAACTGTATCAGGAAGGGCTGAATTCAGGCTGGGGAGCAAATTTGAAAGCTAACAGGGAGGCAGGGAATGCTGTTGAAGTGGGAAATAACATGATTAAAGCATTGACTGAGGAAGACCTCACTGGCACCTCTACAAAAAATGGGCAACTTAGGTTAAAGAGTAGAGGACAAAAAAATAAAATAAAATGCATTAGAAATGTGTGGTCATAAAATATAATTAACAAATAAAAGTGGTCGTTTCCATTAATGATACATAAAAATTAATGAGCCTCTAGATTCCGTTCTGGTTTCTGGAGTACTTAATGTTGGTCTGTTAAAATTACTGCAAGATTTTTCTTTTGCTGTTGTTTGTTTTTATTGGTTTTTATTTTTTAGCCCAAGTAACGAAGAACGCACATAGTTAAAATCACAAATAGTATAAAAATCCAAACTACAGTGCTGGAATGCTCAAACAACTAGACATTTCCTATGATACTACAGAATGAAGTGTGAACTCTAAAGGCAAAAGAAACTGACATTTACTGAATATCTTCTAGGCACCAGGCCCCAGAACCTCCTGGGGAAGTATTGATTATCATCATTTTACAGGTAAGTTGACACATAAGTAACACATACTAGGGCAGAAACAAAACCAGGTTTATCTGACTGAAAAGCCATCTCATCTTTTTTCCACCACACTACACCCGAACAAAAGACAAACTGCAGGTTACAACCACGAAGGAGTTATAAATCAATATTGTGGTTCATGACCGGTATATATTTTATAATGGATAAAATACAAAATATCAGTGAGTAGTGACTAAAAGAAGGGTAACTAATATTTTATGAAATACTAGCTTCAAAAATATGCATTTGTATGTGTGTATTTACTGCGACAGTGTATAAAACATATTTCTTATTTTGAGTAATACCAAAATAAGTTGTAAAGCTACTACACTATAACATCCTCAGACAAAATGTAGATGGATATTACCCAGTTTACTTTTAGGAATAAATAAATCTTACTTCAAAATTCTAACAGCAGTGACTCTAGGATTTTCATATGATGACTGAATTAATCGAACAGTCAATTAAATTATTCCCCCAAACTACAGTAAAATCAATAATTAATATTACCATATGGTAATGTCTTGGATACCTATACACCTCTCAAATATAGATAAAAACTGTCTTTGTTTTAAAAATAAAATAAACATCATAAATTAAATAATGTAACAATTTTACCTGTTTTTCAGATGACTTGAAATTTAGGCAACTACTTTCTTAAAATGGTTAATTATCAATTCCCAAACAGAAGTACTCAAAAAATAAATAAGTAAACGCCAAAACTTCATTAAAAAAAAAAAAGAATATTCTAGTGTTGTAATTAGAGCACCCTGGGTTTGTGTTATAGCCTACTATACTAGGCTATACTACCTTGCTCAAATTACTTAAACTTTCTAATCCCCAAATATTCTTATATTGAAAGTACGATAACAATGCCATATTTTGAAAGGTAGATAATGAGAAATTATACGTAAAGTGCTGAGCAAGAATGCCAAACTTATAGAGAATGTTCAACAAATATGACTGAAACTGCATTTCATGTTCAATGGTTGATATATTTAATTTATGCCAAAAGTCAAATGTTGCTTTCAGTAAATTTCATAACAATTAAACTGAGTGTGAGACCAAGGAATCACAACAGCTAAAGATCTGATGATATTTTATTATTCCTGATTTTTCCCCAATTCATCTGCCCTTTCCTATCTGTTTTCACACTCTCTGTCGACTTGAAAAAATGGAAAGCCCAATCTCACCTTGCCACACAATTTTGTTTTATATGATTATTTCCAATCCTCTAAATGGCAAAGCCTCGAGTTTCAGTTCTAAAGGACTAATGGTAGCACAGGGAGTGCAGAGATGCAACATGACAAGGCCAGAGTGCTGGTCCAGCAACATGACCCCCTGTACCTTAAAATTCCCTTCACGGGTTCAGATCACTGTGGTGTGATAAATGTGTGGACTGCTTAATAAAGAACCACTTTACAGTGATTTATTTCCGGGGGAAAACAAAATGCCACCAGAACTAATTTGACGAAGTGACAAGAGAACACAGATTTTAGTTGTGGGTCACAAACTCTCTTCATCCTTCTGCTACTGTATTTCCAAATGGGCACAGGAATTGTACAATTGAAAACCACTCTCTTTGGGGAGAAAATTATGCATAACAAGTACAGAGCACCAGAGATAACCTCCACCTGCACACCTACTCTCATGAGACCCTCTCCCCTGCACTTCTTTAAGCAGCAGTGAGTGCCTTCCTGAGAGAGGGAGGAGGATGTGTATCACAGTGCAAATACCTTATGGTGATATTTGATCTTCCCTGCATATGTATTCCTATTTACGTAAGTAAAATAAATCTGGTATGAACAGGGTGGTTCCAGTGTTGAGAAATCTCTCCAGGGAAAGTGAGTGCCTTCCTGAGAGAGGGAGGAGGATGTGTATCACAGTGCAAATACCTTATGGTGATATTTGATCTTCCCTGCATATGTATTCCTATTTACATAAGTAAAATAAATCTGGTATGAACAGGGTGGTTCCAGTGTTGAGAAATCTCTCCAGGGAAATCCTGGGCAGATTTTTCTATTTTAACAAGAGGATACCACACCAGATGAGAGCCGATCTGGCTTTCATACATACAATTCCAATTTTTTACTTAATTCAATAAACTTAATTGAGGACTCACTAGATGCTGGCACCACTTTATCTTCAAGTTCTAATATACAGGCTTAAAAGTAATCATTAATATTAGGATCTGGAACCAGAAGATTGAGTACAGTACAGGCCAGACCCTCAACAATCCAGGTTGCTGCATAGGTAGAGTTGAATTAACTATTACAGCTAGGCAAATACCGCCCCCCCCAACAAACCCCCTTCTCCTCCTGCCCTGTACTCCTTGATTTTTGCCCAGCCAAGGCTGATGAACTTTCTACAATAAGAACTTCAGATTCTTCAGTTAAGTGTTTGTTTTTCCCTTCTAGAACCTCTTCAAAAACCTAGAAGGTAGACACAAACAAACTCTAAGACACCATCAACTTCAGTGAATTATCATGGGAATTGTCTATGTGAAAGTTTTCGGGTAAAAGGAACTTGTGTTTTAGTGACCTAGAAATGGGACATAATTTTAAAGCTGAAGGTTCTAGCCTCCAGTGTCCAGAAGAATACCAGGACCTTACACATGGGCTGTGGTCAAAGAAACAGATACCTAAATCATGAAGGCCTAGGAGAGAAGTCTCGCTTACCTCCCACACCCTCTAACTTTCTTTCTTAGCCTGCTGAAGAAGTGCACTGAGCTTTGCTCACATCTAATTCCACTTTATCTTCCTAGTTCCAAATATTGCTACAACTGAAAAAGGAGGGATCAGAATCCCTATTTTCCCTCACACCTGAGTAGGCCTGAAAAGTAAACAAAATATTACAGTATAAATCAATTTCACCAAACTTGCATTATCCATTAAAATTAGTCACGGATACCTTCAATTAGCACTTTACCTTTAATGGCTCTCACAAAGTAAGAGCTCAGGCCCTGGAGAACACAGTGCATCACTTTGATTTCTGATTCTGCACTTATAACAGAACCTTGTGCAATCACTTAACAGTAAACTCACTTTCCTCCTCTACAAATCAGATATAATGATAGCTCATATGTTTGTTGGTTAGATATATAAGTGTAAATAAAGAACAGGGTGCAATGTCTGGCATACAACATGCATTTAACAAACACTAGTTATTAATGAATTAGCAAAATGAGATAACAAAAGTAGTAAATATTTAGATGTTGATGATCTGGGCTCAAAATTTCAGTCTGTTGGTAGTTCTCTGAGCCTCAGACTTTTTATCTCTAAAATGGGAACATTTTTGGGCCGGCCCGGTGGCGCACTGCTATAGTGCGCCGCTTGGGAAGTGCGGTGGCGCTCCCGCCAAGGGTTCGGATCCCACATACAGACCGGCCGCTCACTGGCTGAGCGAGGGGCGGGAGCAACACCGAGGGTTGCGATCCCGTGGCCGGTCCCGGTCCAGTACGGGCGCGACACTGAGGGTTGCGATCCGTTGCTGGACACGAAAAAAAAAAAAAAAAAGATAAAATGGGAACATTTTCATCTCCTCCTAAATGTTGTAAAGACTAAACAAGAAAATAAAGATAACTGAACCTAACACAGTTTTAGCATGTAGTTTATGCAAAATCAGAATTGACAAACTTTGGTTCAATTGCATTAGGTACCAAAACATTTGTGAATTCAACTGCAAACCAAATTCACAAATAAAAGAAGACAAATGAACCATTTTATTAATTAATGTGGTCATGGCTAAAAATTCCAAGTTACAAAGAAAATGGAAAACGTTTTTTTTTTTTTTAAAAAAAAAACACCTGTCTATAAACTGAACATGAACCACAGATCATGGATGGTCAGAATACAGTACAGTGAGCCATCCAGAGAGAGTGAGCACAGTCCTCCGAGTGATCTTGAGAAGAATCACTTATGTAATGAAGGCACAAAGCATGACATACATTTGAATTTAATTTAGAGAGAAAAAGAGGTCAAGGCCACAGAGCACTCATTTTATCCCTTCAGAAGAGAGCAGAAATAAAGTACAGCCTTACTGCCTGACAATGGCAAAAAATAGAGGCAGCTCATTCACAAAACCTGAAAGCCACGTAAAAACTCACTCCCCAATTTTCTCTTAAGATCATGCATTATATGCCTAAAATCAATTCCTTAGTTTCTGTGAAGTGCTGCTTCTCCTTCTCCTCCCCCACCCACTCTTTTTTCTCTCCTCCCACAGCATCTCCTCCTTGTTCTTGTTCTTCTATCCTTTGCAAAGGCAGTTGTACTAGTTTGTGAACTGGTAAGGGAAGGGATGATTAAGACTGCTGTGAGAAATAAAAGAATATCAAAAAGGCAGGAATGCAGACAAAGGCTCTACCTCTAAAAGTAAATATTATACATTTTTTTTAAAACCCAGAAAAGCTAGTATATTTTGGACAGATTATAAAATATTTTTATGAAAAGATATTATTTATGGTAATCATATGTAGAGACAGATGCTCCCACAAATATTGAGAAAAAATGTAATCACCCTTTGTTGCTCTGCTTCACAGGGATTTGTCGCCTCTCTTCCCCTGGGTGATGGAGCCGCAAAAAGGATTACTCAAAGCCCATTTCTTCCAAGCAGTGAGAGACCCCGAAGGGGTTAATTTCCCAGCATTTATTCTCCAGACCAGGAAGTTACAGAAAAAGAACATAGGTGGGATTTAACAATAGAGGCTGGTAATATCAGTGAAACAAGCAAAGTCACATTCCATAATGCAATTTGCAAAAGGTTAAGTAGATCCACCAACAAAAGCTTGATCTTAGCAAACACTATTTTTGCCTACAGCAATTTCCCAAGTAGTTTACATATCAATCAAGTAACTTGTTTGTCCTTGAGCTAACAACTTTGCTGTGTTACAAAGACTTTAGCCTGAGGAAAGTTTCCTGTCTTTTGCAAGGTTAACATTTCTATAAGTAATTCCAAAAGGTTAGGCTAAACCTGAGACTACAGGGCTTTGGAAAATAGGCCCTGTGAAATACATTTACTTTTATAAATCTTAGTGCTCTCTAAAACCCATACTGTTTACATCCTTTGCTCCCTCCTTTGGCTGTGTGACCAGTCAAAACAGCCCCATGATGTACCGAAGCAGTGTTCATGAGGTTTATGTGTAAACAGTTAATATGCCTGTGACAGAAACTATTAAAGTGTCATAAAATGAATGTGAGATGTATCCGGATGAAGAAATATGTAATGATGGCAGCAAGTCTAATGGACAGCAGCTCTGGATTTGTGGGCCCACCCTAGGTTCCTGATTAAGCCACTAATCATGGGTGATTTAGAGCACTTCAATCTTCACTGTTGAAGCTGGATTCGTAAAACAGATGTATCTGCCAAAGGCTTTAAGCTTTTTGGAGGCAGTCACAAGAACCCCACTTAAAAAGTATTTCACAGTGAGAATACATCTGTCTGCACACCAGAATGGTATAATTCTGCCTGTGGTAAAACTGAGAACAGTGAAAGTGATTATGTAGTTATCAGTTTGGGACTCTGGGAGCTATATAATTTTGGAATATGAGTTAAAGATTAATTTCAAAAGTTTCAGTGAACTTTTCAACTTCACACCTGTGTTCATTTCCTATTGCTGCAGCGACAAATTACCACAAATGTAGTGTTATAAAACATAACAAATTTATTATCTTACAGTTCTGGAAGTCAGGGCTAAAATCAAGTCTTGGTAGGGCTGTGTTCCTTGTTCCTTCTGGAGGTCTAGAAGAGAACCTGTTTTCTTGCCTTTTCCAGCTTCTAGAAGCTGCCCTCATTCCTTGGATCATGGTCTCTTCCATCTTCAAAGCCAGCAAGCACATCACTCCGACCTCTGCTTCCAACCTCACAACTCTTTCTTTGACTGTAAGTCTCCTGTCTCCCTCTTTCACTTATAAATCCTTATAAGTCCTTGTCAATATATTAGGTCCATCAGGATAATCGACGATAGTCTCTCTGTATCAGGATCCTTAACTTAGTTACATCAGTAGAGTCCCTTTTGCATATGAGGTAACATATTCACAGGTTCCAAGGATTAAGACATGGGCATCTTTGGGAGGGGTCATTCTGCCTACCACAACACCCCACAAGCAGTTTTGTAGAAAGATGCCCATTGTAATGGAGGAAAAGCATTTGAAATGCTAAGGTGCTCTGCATTTTAGGATCCCCCCCCAACACTCAAAGCAACTAATATTTCAGCTGAAGAGCATGAGTAAGTAATGTCTCATTTGGGGGTTTCATATAACCCTTTACCTTGTAGACTGTATACTTAGTCTGGTCAGGCTGGCAGATTATAAAACATGGGACCTTTAAAAAGAGGGAGCTGAAATTCTTTACAAAATCACAAGGTGCTCCTGTCACTGAAACAACTCATACATATATAACAGACCTAGGCATATGTGTCGCATTTTATCACAGCAATGGCTAAGAACTCAGCTTTGCAAAGATATGACATAATCAAAGCATTTTATCTTATCCATATTGTCAATGTGGACAGGAAATCTGGTGGTAGTATCCAATCTAATTACAATGTTTGAGAGTCATTCAGTGCCTGATGGAGTCTGGATGTGTTGTCGCCTCCAAAACTCATGTGGAAATTTGAACTCCAATGTGGCAGTATTGGAAACTGATTGAGTCATGGGGGCAGATCCCTCATGAATGGATTAATGCTCTCCCTGGGGGAGGGGGATTAATGAGTGAGTTCTCGCTCTATTGCTTCCTGCGAGAGCTCATTGTTTAAAAAGACCCTGGCACCTTCCTCTCTCTTCTCTCTCTTGCTTCCTCTTGCCATGTGATCTGCTCGTACCCACTGGCTGCCTGCCACTTTTGGCCATGAGTAAAAGCAGCCTGAGGCCCACGCCAGATGCAGCTGTCCCAGAATCATAAGCCAAATAAACCTCTTTCCTTTATGAATTACCCAGTCTCAGGTGTTTGTTATAGCAACACAAAATGGACTAAAACAGAAAACTGGTACTGAGGAGTGGGGTGTTGCTATACGGATACCTGAAAACGTGGATGCAGCTTTGGAACTGGGTAATGGGCAAAGGTTGGAGGAGTTTGGAGGACTTAGAAGAGAAAAAAGATGAGGGAAAGTTTGGAATGTCTTAGAGACTTATGTGGTGGCAAGCAGAATGCTGATAGAAATGTGGACAGTAAAGGCGATGTGGATGATGAGGTCTCAGATAGAAATGAGGAACTTATTGGGAATTGGACAAAAGATCACCCTTGCTACACCATAGCAAGGAATTTGGCTGCATTGTGTCCATGCCCTTGGACTTTGTGGAAAGTGGGACTTAAGAGTTGTGAATCAGAGCATTTGGCAGAAGAAATTTCTAAGCAGCAAAGCATTAAGGACGCTGCATGGCTACTTCTAACAGCCTACTCTGAGTTATGGCAGCAAAGGCATGACATAAAGCCAGAATTTATAAGGGAAGCAGAGAGTACAGATTTGGAAAATTTGCAGTACGGCCATGTGGTAGAAAAGCAGAGAGCATGCAATGGTGCAGCCCAGCAACCATTAGCTAAGAAGATTAGTACAAAGGAAAGCGATTATCAAGCAAAGGAAAAAAAGCCCCCGAAGGCATTGCAGAAGGCTCTGGGGCCAACCCTTCCATTTCAGGCCCAAAGGCCTAGGGAGACAGAATGGTCTTGGGGAACAGGCCCAAGGCACCCTCCACGGGCTCGCTGCCCAGGGCCACCTCAAGAAGCTGCTTCCAGCACCAGCACCCCAGCTACTTTGGCTGCTCCATCTGTGGCTAAATTGGCCCCAGGTGTGGCTGGACCCGCAGCTTTGGAAAATACAAGCCAGAAGCCTTGGCAGCGTCCACGTGATGTCAGGTCTGCAGGCTCACAGAATGCCAGAGCTGGGAAGCCTTAGGAGCCTCCACCCAGATTTCAAAGCATGTATGGAAAAGTCTGGGGGCCCAGGAAGAGATCTGTCACAGGGATGGAGTCACTGCAGACAGCCTTCGCTAGAGCAATGCCAAGCAGAAATGTGGGGTCAGAGTTGCAGCACAGAAAACCCAACAGCACCATGCCTAGTGGAGCCATGAGAGCGGGACCACCATGGAGACCCCAGACCTGTGGAGCTACCAGAGTGGAACACCAGCCTGGGAGAGATGAAGTGTGGCCTGAGAATAGGAAAGCCATAGGAGCAGAGCTGCCCAAGGACTTGGGGACCCAACCCCCACACCAGTGTGCAGAGGCAGTCGAACATGGAATCAAAGTAACTGATTCATCAGCCTTGAGATTTAATGCCTGCCCTGCTGGGTTTCGGACTTGTTTGGGACCTGTTTTTCCTTTCTTCTGGCCTATTCCTCCCTTTTGGAATGGGAATGTGTACCCAATGTCTGTTCCACCATTGTATCTTGGCAGTAGATAAATCTGATTTTGTTTTTCAGGTTCACAGCTGGAAGGACTTTTGCTTTTTGTCTCAGATGATACTTTAGACTTTGGACTTTTAAGTTGGTTCTGGATCAAGCTAAGACTTTTGGGACTGTTGGGATAGAATGATTGTATTTTGTATGTGAGAGTGACATGAGTTTTTGGGGGGGCAGGGCAGAATGATGGAGTTTAGATGTGTTGTCCCCTCCAAAACTCATTGGAAATGAGTGGAAATTTGATCTCCAATGTAACAGTATTGGAAACTGACTGAGTCATGGGGGCAGATCCCTCATGAATGGATTAATGCTCTCCCTGGGGGAGGGGGGATTAATGAGTGAGTTCTCGCTCTATTACTTCCTGCGAGAGCTCGTTGTTTAAAAAGACCCTGGCACCTTCTTCCTCTCTCTTCTCTCTCTTGCTTCCTCTCGCCATGTGATCTGCTCATACCCACTGGCTGCCTGTCACTTTCGGCCATGAGTAGAAGCAGCCTAAGGCCCACGCCAGATGCAGCTGTCCCAGAATCATAAGCCAAATAAACCTCTTTCCTTTATGAATTACGCAGTCTCAGGTGTTTCTGTTATATCAACACAAAACGGACTAAAACAGTGCCCAACGGGAGAATTTATGCCATTAGTCAATAATTATGGTTATTTAAGAAATGGAATAAAAATATTTTCCTTTCAATTTGTGTGCAGTTTTTCAAATTATGTTAGTGCATAAATACTTATTCATTTATTTCAACCTAAGTACTTAATGAAGGAAACTATTGGCTATTTCTTTTGGCCTAGGGGTGCTATAAACACATTACTGAGATGCTAAAGGCACCATGAACCAAGGAAGGTTGGAAACTTTAGACTATGTTCTTCTATTTAAGAAAATGTTTACAAACACTGGCCTTCCTGGTTTGTTAACCAAAGCCAGTACCCAGAAGGCCACATCCTCCCTCTGTTAGAGAAAAAATGATGTACTACCCAAGTGTCCTAGAAAAATCTCTTTCTCCTGCTTTCCAGAAAACTCATCTCCACCCCACTCCCCATGACACCATACACATAACAATTGTCTTTGCTTTGGCTACTATATTAGTCAAGAGTTCTTTCCAGAGGAACAGAACCCATAGGAGAAATGATAGATGATAGATGAGAGAAAGAGAGAAAGAGAGAGAGAGAGAGAGAGAGAGAGAGAGAGAGAGAGAGATAGGAGATTTTTTATGAGGAACTGGCTCACACGACTATGGAGGCTAAAAAGTCCCACAATCTGTCATCTACAAGCTGGAGATCCAGGTAGTATAATTCCTGTCTGAGTCTGAAGGCCTGAAAACCAGGCAAGCCGATGGTGTAAATACCCATCAAAGAAGGAGAAGACTGATGTGCCATCTCAACCAGGGAGCAGAAAAAGGGTCAAATTCTTCTACTTTATGCCTCTTTGTTCTATTCAGGCCCTCAGTGGATTAGATGATGTCTACCCACAGGGAGAGAGCAATCTACTTTACCAAGTCCACTTATTCAAATATTAATCTCATCCAGAAGCACCGTCACTCACACAGAAATAATGTTTAATACAGGCACCCCGTGGTGTAGTCAAGGTGACATAAAATTAACCATTATTGCTGCCAAGCATTTGAAACCTCTTCCTCTTTTGAGATGCCCCCTCATAAGGAGAGATATAGGGAGGTAATGAGATTCTCATAGAAGGAAAAATATCAGGCAACTTACTTTCCCAGTCTCTTTGCAGCGGGAGTACTATACTAGTCTGTTTCTGTTGCTTATAACAATACCTGTGTTTTAGTCCATTTTGTGTTGCTATAACAGAAATACCTGAGACTGGGTAATTTATAAAGAACAGAGATTTATTTGGCTAATGATTCTGGGACAGCTGCACCTGGCACAGGCCTCAGGCTGCTTCTACTCATGGCCGAAAGTGACAGGCAGCTGGCAGGTACAAGCAGATCACATGGCAAGAGAAAGCAAGAGAGAGAGGGGAGGTGCCATGGTCTTTTAAACAACTAGCTCTTGCAGAAACGAATACAGTGAGAATTCACTCATTAATCCCCCCACCTAGAGAGAGCATTAATTCATTCATGAGGGATCCACCCCCATGACTCAAACAGTTTCCAACACTGCCACATTGGGGATCAAATTTCCACATGAGTTTTGGAGGTGACAACACATCCAAACTCCATCAACCTGAAACTAGATAATTTAAAGAAAATGAAATTTATTTCTTACAGTTTTCTTGGCTGGAAAGTCCATGGCCCAGGGGGTGCATCTGGTGAGGGTCTTGTTCTTGATGGTGACTCTTCACAGCAATGCAGAATGTCACATGGCAAATGGCTGAGCAAGAGAGAGCTAAGCTTCTCACTGGTTCTCCTTATGAACCCTTATAACCACACCCATGACCACCCATTAAACCATCAATGGATTAATCCATTTTCGAGGTACAGTCCTCACAATCTAATTGCCTCTTAAAGGCCCTACCTTCCAATTACTACAATAAGATTTACCACCTCCTTAACACTGTTACAATGAGATTAAGTCTGCAATACATGAAACTTTGGGGGACACATTTAACCCATAGCAGGTACCAATGCCTGATACATGCTCAGCCAATGAGATGCACTTGTGCCCAGAATTCTGAGTTGGGATCAAAGAAGCAGAGTTATAAAGAGCAGTGCTTACAGGGTGGCCACAGAAACAGTGTCAACATTCAATCTCAAGGGGTAGTGGGCAGTGGTCAGGTGTTCATGACACTGTTCCCTTGATGTGGCTGGAACTGGAGATGCCTGCCTGACTGGCCTCCTTTGACCTTGCCATCC
This sequence comes from Galeopterus variegatus, assembly GCF_000696425.1. NCBI lineage: Eukaryota > Metazoa > Chordata > Mammalia > Dermoptera > Cynocephalidae > Galeopterus > Galeopterus variegatus. The sequence continues at coordinate 165,231 of NW_007727239.1, forward strand.
TCTAAGACTGACTCTCCAACCACCCTGCTGGACTCAAAATCTTTCAAAATAGTGACTTCTTTCTGTTTAAATCATCTATGGTCATTTTCTGTCACTTATGAGAAAACCATGATGTGCACAGCCCCCAAACACAATCTTCTTTCTACACAAGGTTCATAAACCTCTCAATGTGATAAAAGTTACATAAAATAACTCACAAATATAACTTAAGGAAGTGATTCACCAGCAAGGCAACAAAACTCATTTTGAATAAAGCATCCTTGCAAATACCACCCCCTCCCCCAAATTATCATTTACAAGGAAAACACCCTGATTTGGAACACCTCACACTTCCAGAGTTAAGCAACTGGAGAAATGGTTCCTGCTGTCCCTTTACACATTCCCTTTGTTTGTAGTGGCAAGGCACTGACATCTCTGCTCAGTTCATTTAGAATAAGACCTAAATCACTTGCTTTTTATGGGTGAGGCTGACATAACCTTAAGCAGAGCAATATGAAATATGCCACTATAACGTATGAAATTGACATTTTAGATACAGCTAGATGACCTCAGTCTAAAAGAGCCATTTTAAGTGAGGGCCAGACTTTTATTTTTTGACAGATGGGTGCCATGGCTAGAGAATTTATCTAGGTTATATCTAAACTCAAGTGTGATCTACAAGATTATTTTGATTCAATGGCTGTGGACACTGAAAATATTTTTCTTCTCCCAGATTCTAAAAAGTTATGTCACAAATGTCCTATTAAAGAACTTTTTTTTTTTTTTTGCATTTCAGCAATCATATAAAGTTGCATGACATGCAATTAGTCTTCAAAACTAATAATCCATATATTTCTATCTTTACTCATTTCATGTTGTTGGATAAGAAGGGACTTTACAATTAACTAAGTCCTACAGTACACTAATAAAAAAGCAACAAAAGCAATCTTTTCTGTTGACCTGTGTCTGTAATTACATTTACCATGAATTGTGTTGCCTCTGCTTACACACCTGGAATACTCCTCTAGGATTTCTTTTGTTTTTCTTTCTTTCTTTTTTAACCAAGGAAGTAATGTAGCCATATAATTTTCTAAGAATCATACTTTCAAAAACTATTATGACATCACTTCTCAAATACCACAGCTCTCTGAAATATGAAAAGGGCCTTAAACAAAGCACTAACAGAGACAGCCTGTGCATTTCTGATAAACTGTCCAAAACACAAACATGCAAGAATGGAAAACTATTACCAATATGTTCACAAAAACTTAATAATTGAGTATGAAAGACTAATCCATTAGTTATTAGTTGGCAAAACTACTCCTTATATTATTGTACAGTTTGTCCTAATAATTCAGTGTATTTTGTAGTAGTTTTTTCAGTCATTTGTGAAAGAAAATACAACAAAGACTAATATAATCGAAAAGAAAATGTAATAGTATACGCAACTGAATTCCGGGATTCTACTGGCTTCAAGTACAGCTTCATGCAGGAACACAAATGACATCGTGCCTTTCAGCTCTGCTCTACTTTGAAATGACTACATTGTCAGTAAATGCCTCCTTACAGCGTGGCAAGGTGATGAACAAGAATTTGGGTTTACATCCTCACACCTTCAAATACAGAAGTAAAGGAAGAAAAGAGTCTCAGAATCAGCATTGGCAGACCTCACTGGACAGACCTGGGCTCATAGGCCCACACGTAAATGAGTCTTAGGGCCAAATGTCTCTGAGAGGCTAAGCCTATGTCACAAACCCAATCCTAGAACCATCAATGAAGCCAAAACCTCTCAGAATAAACAAATCAAATACAGGCAAAGCACATCCCCAAGAGAACATCAGGCATTATTTATCAGAAGGATGATGGAATATGAACTTAGATGGGTTACTGCTGTTTAACGGCACTGGCCTTGTCCCTCCAATGAAATGTGAGTTCTAAGAGGCCAAAAACCATTTCCCATACTTTTGGTAATCCCATTCATTGAACAAAAAATCTGGACTCCAATCAGGTAATTATAGCTACACCTGTGAAGACAATGAAGCAGTGTGTTTTAAATTACATGGTTCCCATACTACCCCTCATCTGTAGTGACCAGCCCCCACCTCCCCACACAAAAAGCTCTGCCCATACACTTTAGCTCCATTACCAGTCCTGGAAAGGCAACAGATATGTGTTGATTAATCCCACTTTTTTTCTGATGCTTCTTCCTGGTAAAAAACAAGGTCCAGAGTACTACCAATTTATCACCACATTTTCTCTGGCTCACTTATGCTGCCCTTGTCTTGTGTTTCCACTTTTCAAGGCTCAAGAACGACCATTACATCTTATAGAATAAAGCAGTTTTACTATCTTAAAGCTGTTAATAAATTTGTTCCATTTTTTCAGACAGTAAGATATATATAGTACTCATTTTATATAACACTTCAAAGAAAAACAATATCCCAAGGAATATGCTCCTTTCCAAGTTCCTAATGTTCATTATAACTCCAACCACTCTTCCTGTCCTGGGATTTTAGCCTGTGCTCACACCCTCTTCTCCTCTTTATCTCATCTGGCTTCCTTGAGGTCCATACAGACCATCCCCAATGCTCTCCTGCCTGGCCCTATTATGCTCTTTTCAATGCTGGCCTCAGAATATTTTTTATTTTAAGGATTTCACTGCACTTCACAAGATCAGGGTTTCTCAACCTTGGCACTATTAACACTTGGGACCTTCATTGTAGGGGACTGTAATGGTTAATTTTTTGTGTCAACTTGACTGGGCTACAGGGTGCCTAGACATTTAGTCAAACATTATTCTGGGTGTGTCTGTGAGGTTGTTTCTGGGTGAGACTGACATTTGAATCAACAGTCTGAGTAAAGCACATTGCCTTCCCTAATGTGGGTGCCCCTAATCCAATCAATTGAAGATCTCAATAGAATAAAAAGGCTGAGTGAGAGGAAACTGAGCTGGGTCATCACATATGTTCTGTTTCTCTGAGAATCCTAACATAGGGGCTCTCCTATACATTGTATAATATTGAGCAACATCCATGACCTGTACTCACTGGATGCCAATAGTATCCCCTTAGCTATGACAACCATAAATATTTCCAGCCATCATCAAATATCCTCTAGGGACAAAAATGCCCCTGGTTGAAAACTACTGTAGTAGTGGTTAACTGGAGACACCATTTGAACAACTGGGGACAAAAAACTGTCTTAGAAACCTAATGAACTTTTAGCAGTGATTACACCATCATTCACAAAACTCTAGTCTTCCATAAATCAAGGATTCCTCCATGCTCTCTGCTCATAGCTTTTCTATGCCTTAAACTGGATCTTATCATCCATCAATCTGCCTGACCTGTCTTTGTAAATTAGTGGTTCTCAGACCCAGACTGGGTATGAATTCAAATCTCCTTGGAGGCCTGCTCAACAAACCAGTGTCTTGGAGATTCTAATTTAATAAACCTCAATGTGGGGCTAGGAATCTCTTTTAATAAAAAGTTTCACAGGTGATTCTGATACATACGCCCAATAAGAGTGCAATTTTCCTAAAATTGCAGCAAGGATTGAGAGACAAACGACACTAACACCTCTATACACAAGCAAGTCATCTGCTTCCAGTTGAAAGTCAGGCTGCACATTCCTCAACTGGCAACTCAATAGTCTTTCCAATATGTGAAGAAAGATCATGAAAAGGGCTAGATTTCCAATAAGGTCAATTTTTAAAAAAATTCCATCAGTTCTAAAGGAATTACCTTTCATAACAGAGGAATAGGATAAGCCATAGAAAAGAAGTATAGATTTTATAAGAGACATACTCCATTTTCATAGGAAAATCATGAGACAATAAGGCTTTAAATCTAATTTGGGAAAGTGACTCTTAATAAATCAAAAGATTGTTACCAGACCTAGCCAGTAATAAATTTTAAAAGGAAAGTAACCTTAAATTAAATAATTCATGAACTCATGCACACAAGTAATTTCCTAAAATTCCCTATCAACAATTCAAGCTGCAGGACATATATTTACTTTGCTACATTAGAATTCAAATTTCTCATCTTCAAGGGCTTTCGTTTGTCCAGCTTAATACTCTACAGCAAATCAGTAAATATTAAGGCTAATGTACCTACATAAAATTTTCTTCAAAATAAAATCTATGAACACCCCAGGTCAACTATTTTTCCTGTAGAGAGAAAATAAACTAAATAATGTTAGTATTAATTACAGATAGAAGCGAGTGAACCGATCATGTGCTGAAGTCCCAACCAACCCTTAGTTGCTTCTTTTTCCCTTTCCCCAACTCCTCCTATCCAACTTACTACTGATTGCTCTAATGTTCTAATATCATATCAGATCCTTCATTTCTTCTCCACATCCCTCCTACTTCTTTCTTCTTTCTTTGTTTCATTATCTTTTTGCTTTGTTAACATCACCAAAAAAACAATTTATTTGACATTCACTCTGGCAGCGTGTCCCAGTTGTTGGAAAGCTGTTCAGCCAACTGTTGACACTTCCTGTCACTTTTTCAAAACCCAACACATCTTATTTACCCTATAGCTTCCAGACAGATGGAAAGTCTATAAAGACAAAAGAATGAGCCCTGTCATCCAGAATGATGTTCCATCAGAAGTTCTAAATAAGATACTTTATGACAATAAAGCTCTATTATTGTAGAAAATCCCATTTATTGTGAAAAAATAAATATGAGAAAAAGGAAGAATTGTTTAAACTTGTGCACTAAGGAGAAAAGGATGACCATCTTGAATGCCAGCCAACCACAAATACCCTCTGTACTTGTCCACAGAGTACAGAATGATCACTATCCTCATTACAATGGCAAATTATAATGAAACCTCTGAGGATATTAGAGAAAGGCCTTCATTTCTGGATTGTCAAAACAATTATAATAAAACAGCTGCTCACCTTCATTTGAGGAATATAACACATTATTTCTCCTCTTCTTCACAACAAGCCTGTTTTTGGATATCTGCTGCTAGATAACAAACCCCAAGGAAACTTGGTGACTTATTACCATGAATTATCATCTCTCATGTTTCTGTGAGTGGTCTGGGCTCAGCTGGGCAGTTGTCCCTTGGGGTTTCTCATGCAATTTTAGTCGGATGGCACTTCATACTGAAATTATCTGATGCTCGCTGGGTGGGGATGTCCAAGGTAATTTACATGTCTGGCACATCAGCTGGGAGAGCTGGAGCAGCCACAACTTGGCCAGGAATTGGTCTTTCTCCACGTGGCTAGCTTGGGCTTCCTCATAACATAGTGGTCAGACTTCCTACCTGGCTGTGGCTTCCCCCAGAGTAGACAGGCCAAGAAAACAAGGTGGACAATGCAAAGTTCCTTATGACTTAGCCACAGAAGCCCTGCAGCATCTCCTTGACTGCATCTACTCACTAACTGGGCCAGCACAGATTCAGTACAGGAGATAATCACATAGGGTATGAACTTCCAGAGCCTCCCTGGGCCATCTTAGCTAGCACAATGCCAACTGAGTAAATTGGGAGAAGTATTATTGCCCTCAGATTACAAATAAGAAATAGGTTCATTGATTCTAGGTCTGAGATGCAAAACCTAGAAACTGGGACAGGAATCTAATTATTCAGATTCTAAGTCCAATGGTCAGCTTATACTAAGCAGGTGACAATCTTAAAATGGATTACACTTAATAAAGTAAATGATGTTTTCTTGCAAATATTAATTTCATCTGCAATTAATTATTCATCCATATAGAGTGGACATTTCAGGGAAATCTGCTGTCCCATATTAATCATACCTTCTGCTGCTAACAACAATTAAATTTCCTTCAGGAACACTGCTCCATCCACACTGGGCTCATGATACCCTGCTCTACCCTAGCTAAGGGCAACACGTGCTCAAGTATTCTCTGTTTCTCTCTTGTCTTTCTCTCTCTCTGATCTGAATCTTAAAAAGGGTGGTAAAATGTCTGCAATGTTTGAAGCTCATTTATTCTAGTGGCAACATCCTGGAGAGACTGTCAAATAGTTGTTGCTATGGAGAAGACTCATCCCCCCCACCTCCAGACCTGGTACTCTGGACTCTGGTCACCTGATGCCCTTCCCATTAATGCCCTTTGTGCTGATGCAAGACAGAGTCTACAGCCTGAAGGTCAGAGATGCTGAATACAGGAAGAATAATGTAGTAATTGTGCACACCAGTTCTGAGGTGTAACTCAATTTAGTTTAAATATGACTCTGTCACTTCCTTACCAGTGTATGCATCCTAGTAAAGTTTCTTAACATCACCGACACTGCTCCTCATCTGTAAAATGAAATTAGTAATATCATCTTCTTCAAAGAGTTGCAAAGATAAAATGTGATAATATAAGTCATGCACCATGTCTGGCTTGGAGTAAACTCAATAAATGTTAGCTATTATGTTTAATATTACAGATCCATATTCCCTTATCTATGGTTTTAATATCCAGAAAACTCCAAAAACCAAACCCATTGTCAGCAAAACCTGACTTCAGCTGAAAAGAAGATCTTTATGATCTCTATCCCATTCAACCACCAAGAAATGTCATTCTGCTTGGGTGCTTCCCAAGACCCTACTGGAATGTCACACAGCATACACCATAGGTAGAATATTACCTTTCTAAAATCTAAAATTTCAAAACACATTTGACCGCAAGGGTTTCAGATAAGATACTAAAGTTCTGTAAGTTATTATTATTCAAGAAATCTATAATAAAAACTGCACACATTGAGAACAGTGGCTGTGAAGAACTGTGGGTGATCCTATAAAACTGGAACTATTTATCAAAATCAAAAAATTATACTAAGGCCAATTTCAATAACAAACAAACATTTTATATGGAACTAACACTGCTTATATAGACAAATTGTGCCAAAGGAACAAATTTACATATAATTTGATAAACTACTCTACAAATATGCTACTTCCAGTTAAGGCATGTAATTAGAACAGCATCTTCCGGCTTTTTAAATTAGCATGTGTTTAAGAATTATATTTTATTACCTGACTAAATACCATTGGTAACAGGCTTGCTATTTGTTCATATTGTACTCTTTTATGCATAATGAATTGGATAAATCAGAGGTCTGAATTCTGGTCCCATCCTGGGACTTTTGCTTTTGCGTATTTTGTCAGATCTGGCTCTCAATGGTTCAGAGCTCCAGAAAAACAGATCAAAATGCTGCAGCACCTTCTCTCTAGGGTTAAATTTTAACTTCAGAAGAAAGATTCTGAGGCTCTGTCTAAAATAAAAATGAAAAGTTGAGGACAAACGTGTACAAACCCCCACAGGATAAAAATAAAAATTATAATTCAAATCAGAATGATATATGGACAGAGCCATATAACTTATGACAATGAATAAAGTTATGACGTGCTCTGTCACTTTACCACTATAGTTTGTTAGACCCTTTTTAAAAAAACCTCATCCTTAAAATGTATTCTAATTCACAGTGGAAATAGTTTTGGGAGCAAGCAAGTGATAGTATGTAAAATTAACATGTAATGCCAGTTTTGAAAATCTTCATTTTAGAAAACATGTCTATCTACTACCACTCCAAGATTCATCCACGAATTTGTTACCAGTCACAGGTCCCACTGCTTGCCCCCAAATAAAAACAAACAACCCAAAAGTCATAAGTTGGCGAAAATGGAAGTCAGCTTTTATTCAGGAATACCAGTGACCTAAGGAGAGATGTTAGTCTAACTCATCTTTCCAGAAAACCTGAAGAAGAATGGCCAACCAAACTAAAGTCATCTCAAGGACTCAGATTACTGAGGGGTTTTTAAAGAGGGCACTGAGAGAACGGAAAGTGAGAAATGAAAAGGGTGGGGGGAGGGTCACATGACCTGTAGGGGCTCCATGCAAGAAGCCTGGTGCAAGGTCTCACAAAGGTTCCACCTGGTTTCCACTCCCATCCTTGTTATTATCTCTGGGTTCTGCTGGAGGGATGGAATCAGCATAGCTCTAATGATGTTTTCCTTAACTTCTCAGGGTCTGAATGCTGGCTAGAAAACAACTTTATATTTATGTAAAAAATGTCGTCTTCCCCATTACCAAGGGTCAAAATATCAAGTAACCATGGGAAAAGAGGGAACTCAGAGAAATGCATGCCAAGAAAAAACTGTATTCCTTTAAAATCTTTTAAAGCCTATGCACTTTTAGATAACAACATGGCTTCAGTCCTGCTCACGCCAATAAAATGTGGTTGAAGCAATCTATTTGTTCATAAGAACATTGATATATAGTATGTAACTTTATGTACAATCTGATTATGTAGGTAGGCAAATGAAGAAATTGAGTTATATAAAAGCCAAAAAGCTTGCTCAAGGTCATGAAGTTAACTGCCAAGCAGATGATGTAAAAGACCACTTGTTAAAAACAATCTAACTTTAATAACAGGGTGAAGAGCTTCTCTCCAAAGTCTCCATCATATTTTTGGTTTTCATGAATTTTTCAGAGAGCATCTGTTTTTAGGTTAGTAAAACATACCCAGGAAAATTAAGACCTGTTACAAGAAATTAAAACCAAAATCTAGAAACATACCCTCTTTACATGTGTGCTAAAGGAAATTAAATGCTATCAACACTTGATTACTTCCAAGAATTAAAAAGAATGCAAAATATTATATCTAAAACAACTTATTTGTTTATCCCTGCACCACACAAAACTACTGGTTTCTCTTAAGTCCACCAAGGAAACTAACAATTCTTTTGTTTCTCATTGCAAAAAGCTGCATCCAACACCAACTAAAGGTCTCTGTACACAATGTTATTTTTTGTAGGTTTGGACAAGCATTTGCAATGTTCCGTGGGATCTTGATGGTATCACAAGAAGAGAAGGGTTTTGTGGTATTGAAAAATAATAATAAAACAAATCAAAAATTTTTAAAGCTTGGGAAATTTCAGGTTAATAAAGTTTGTGGAATTTTGTTTTATCTTGCTTTCTTAAATAATTTCTCTGGCCTTTAACATGTTAGTATATATTATGAATTTACAAAAGAGGCATTTCCTAAATATCTGACCACAGAAAATGTTAGTCTGTAGTTGCTCCATGATCTACGGAGTATATTTTGAATTATTATTTTCTACAATACAATCTAATCATCCAAAGATTTCTGTAAAACCACAATTTAGTCTATTTATAAAAGTTTTCAGTGATAGGGACATACTGAGGCAATACATTCAATTCTGGATCATTCCATTCAGTTACCTCTCTGTGGCAACTGAGTGGAATATGTCCTGGATCTGACCTCCATGCAAAATGCAAAACAGATCTAAGTCATCTTTCACTTGAAAATGTTTCATATACATAAAACATTTGCAACTCCTTGCAATGAATTTCCACCAGTACAAGCTAAACATCCTAAGTTCTTCATGGGACGTGGTTTTGGATGCCATTATCATCTATGCTGACCTCCTCTTGATACATGCTTTTCTTTTTTTTTTTTTTTTTTTTTTTTCTTTTGTTTTTTGTCTTTTTCCGTGTCCGGCAACGGATCGCAACCCTCAGTGTTGCCCCCGTACCGGGCCGGGGACCGGCAACGGGATTGCAACCCTTGGTGATGCTCCCACGCCTCGCTCAGCCAGTGAGCGGGAACCGGTCTGCATGTGGGATCTGAACCCTCGGGCGGGAGCGCCGCCGCGCTTCCCAAGCGGCGCACTTATCCAGTGCGCCACTGGGCCGGCCCGATACATGCTTTTCTGGAAAAATCCTTCTGAGCGTAGATCACAGTCCTCAGATTGTGAGCATATATTAGTGCAGTATTAATACTGACTAGGTCTTCCCTGAACCCAAGCCCTGGCTTTGCCATTCACTATCTTTGAGACAAGACATGTTAGCTAACTTTGTAAGCCTTACTCTACTCATCAGTAAAATAGTAATAACAACACTACTTGCCATTGTGAAGTTTCTGTAAACATTAAATTTAAAATATTGAATCTGCTGCATAATAAATGTTCAATGAATATTAGCAAGTATCAATATATCCATTTTGGAAATATGTGTTTTCTTCCAGCCCATTTTTAAAAAGTAGAATTCACCAAGTGCTCAACAGTGACTGATTAGCTCAGGGTTGCAATCAGCAGGCAAATGGAACAGTGAAGAAAAAAACTGACAGAAGATTAAAAATAAGCCACAAATTATCTGCAAGCAGATAAAGCCCTGACTGCATAATCATTACCAACTAGACTCTATCTTTGTCTTCCCATGTAGTAACATGCCACTTTCTTTTAAGGGTTTCAGTGAAACACACTAAGCAAAAGCTTTCAATTTGAAAGAGAAATTGGGGTGTTGAAATAAACATCTTTTAACAACATGAACTTCATCTTTTCTTGCTCTGCTTGAAAGAGTGGCATTCAGAGGCAGAACAAAATTCAATGTCAAGTTATCTTCTACTCTTGGTCTGATGCCACTCAGTGCTGAGCCTGCTTTTGACTACACCAGTGGAGCTTGCAATCTTTTAATTCAGAGCATGACTTATACTTTCCTGTAGCACCTTCTAAACACGGGCAGAGCTCTATAACAATGATGGACGTGGCTTCACTTAATCCAAAACCCTAGCATCTTCTAGGTCCAAGAATTCTTGGCACTGAGCAGCTGAACTGAACTTGGCCTAGATTTCCAATATGGATTCTGATCCTTCTATAATTGGTGTAGTTGTGGAGAATTCTTGGCAGGAATATTAAAAGTGAAGAGACCCAAATTATCTCTCATGTAATTTCTTTGATATTTTAGGAATGTTCTTGATTTCTGACAATCAATTGAAAAAGCAAATAAAGAGACTAGTTTCAATCATGGTGCTTGTTCTCAAAGAATTATGAAGCATCACACAAGTTAAATTAGCCTGAATTTTTCACTATATTGAGATCAGGTTACTCCCCTTTCCCTCCTTCCACTTAATTTGATCAAATATTAAGTTTATTCCTAAATTGAAAAAAAGAAAGAAAAAAAAGGCAACCTCTAGGCTCTGAAGGATGATTCACAAAAAGGTATATCTAAAAGATCTCTGAAGTAATTGTTATTCCTGAACACCCTGGCCACTCCCTCAGCCACAGCATATTGGGGCTGTGATGAGAACCTGACAACAGGCTACAATGTATCAGGTGCATCTTAGCAAGGGCACCGCCCACAAAACTGGGGAGATAGTGACTTAACCAATCCAATCTTCTCTTGAGAAAAGAACAAGAAATTCATTGAGAAAGTATAAAAAAACACAAACCACAAAGATGAAAAAGACAGAATAATTAGGTAAACTATATTAACTGTGTAACAGTGAGACATGGGTCCACAAACTGCTAGCAAACCTAATCATGTAAAAGTCACAAATGATCCCATATAACCTAGTCCTGAACTACTCCCCATCTTAGTGAGGTCCAGGTGCACCACGGTTGTGTAACTTTCTCAGAATTCCCATCAGAATCTTCCACGTGGAAGATATTTCTCTCATCTTTATTTCTGTATTTCATCTAGTACTTAAACTCCTAGTACCTAACAGAACCTAAGTAAGTCTCTATTGCTTGCAACCAAAGGAGGCCAATGCACATTTAAATGTAAGAAAAATACCACTTGATGAGTTTTCAGCCATGTTTAAAGTTGCATTCTCCCCTCCTCCTCTCAACCCTGCTATATACAGCACTTAGTTTTGTGTATCAAATTATCTTAAATGACCATTCCGTTCAAAACAATTATGTGCTAAGAAGCTAACACCATCAAGCATAGGGCTAAGAACTGCAAGATGCTCAATAAATCTTACTAGTTGATCATTAAATAAAGTACACAGGACAAAAAATTATTAAATCAATATTTCTTAATTATAAGGTATAAATCTACTAGAAACCTAGATCACTACTTCTTACTGCCCAGAAAGGACAAGAAACGGTGTCATATAAGGGAACCAAAATTAGACTTCACTCATAAACTTACTGAGCACTTTAATACTAGGAACTCTGAGACACACTGAAATGCAAAATGCATTGAGAGCAGAGACAAGACAAAAATACAGTCAATTATTTCAAGAAGCTCAGTCTAATGGGAGATATAGACAAGAACACATCATTACATACACTAGAGATGTATGTTTTCATTTTCCATCTTATCACATAAGATCCTGTGGGTTCTAACTGGATAGAGATCAGTGACCTAAGAAAATCATATTCATTGGAGGACATTTCATAAAGACAGTGAACTGTTCAATATTCAGACTTTATAATGGTTGTACTGAGGACTCCATAGTCAATGGATGTTTGCAATTAAGATATACTATGGAAAGGATTTTGGTATAACACAGAGTCACAACCAATACTGATCACACCTAGTAGGAGGGAAATCCTAAGTATAATGGGTTTTCAAAATTAAAACACATACACACCCACCAAAAAGGAAATATGAGGGTCACAGAAATCTATGCCCATAAGAATGGAAATCTGAATCTCAAAGAGATGGGTCTAGAAGTTATATCTGCACTCTTATATTCATTGCAGCACTATTCATTAATAGCCAAGATATGGAAAAAACCTAAATGTCCATCAGTGGATGGATAGATAAAGTTAATGTGGAGCATATATATATATATATATACACACACACACAGATATACATATATACATATTGTGTATATATATATATATATACACAAACAATATGTGTGTACATAAACACACATACACACACACACACATATTCACACACACCACACACACACACATATTATCCAGTGGAATATTATCCAGCCTTAAAAAAGAAGGAAATCCTGCCATATGCAAAAACATTTAGGAACCTGGAGGACATTCTGTTAAATGAAATAAGCCAGTCACAGAAGGTCAAATACTGGATGATTCTACTTATATGAGGTAGCTAAAATAGTCAAACTCATGGAAACAGAGAGTGGAATGGTGGCTTCCAGGGTCTGGCAGGGAGGAGAAAATGGAGAGGAGTTGTTTCAACCAGTATAAAGGGTATAAAGTTTCATCTATGCAAGATGATCAAGTTCCAGCAATCTGCTGCACAACATAGTGCCTATAGTTAACATTACCGTGTTGTGTAGTTAACATTTTGTTAAACAAGCATATTTCAAGTGTTTTTTTTAAGATTATCTATTTCTTTATTAATAATATTTTTTTACATTCTATGATTTTGTTGCAGAGCAGTTGGGAGGTAGGGGTAGAGGGGAAGCGGGGGAATGAAATAGGATGGGAGAAGAAGAAAGGAGGAGGGGCAGGGTTGAGGCCTGTGGTACCCCTCTCATTCCTGCCGGGAAGACCAGACAGCTTCCAGCGGTGGCTTGGTTATAGCTCGGCTGGGTGCAGATGTTAGGGGTGTGTGGCTAAAGTCCTCACCCTCCCACTGCCCCAGCTTTGGAGCCCATGGAGCTTCTTGCCGCAGCTCGGTGGTCATCGCTGGGCTGGTTGAGGGTGAGGGGAGGCACGGCCGAGGCTCTCGGCCCTTGGCCCCCCACCACCCAGGCTCAGGAGAGACTGGGGTGCTTCCTGCAGTGACTTGGTGGTCACTGCTGGGCTGGTTGTGGGGGTGGGGAGGCATTAAATGTTCTTACCACCAAAAAAGGGCAGAGTGGGGGGCAGGAGGAAATTTTTGAAGGTGATGAAGAATATATTTATTGCGTTGATTGTGGTGATGGTCTCATGGGTGTATGCATATGTTCAAACCCATCAAATCATATACATTTTTATATGCAGTTTTTTGTATATCAGTTATGCCTCACTGAACCTGTTTTTTTAAAAAAGAAATCTATGCAGACAAAGGCATTCAGAAATGCATGACCTCAAAGAGAAAAGACCCCTCTGTTTATCAAGAAAGTCGCCATTACCTACAACTGTCCCATTTTAACAACATACCAAGTTGACCTTAGTGGCATGGTTAATGAGTGAGAAGACAAGTGAGAGTGAAAGCTGGTGCTGATATCTTTTCTCTCACTACAGCTCTGTTCACATTTTTTTGATATTCCCTTCCCCTCTCCTCCACTGCCAATCCAAAAATCTCTGCTGGTGGGTTGAAAATTTTACCTGACTTCTTCCGGCACATGCTTTGACAGGATATATTGCCAACATATTGTAAGTGATTTTTTTTTTTCTAATTTTCTTTCTATATGGAAGACTGACCACAGGAAGATTCCTCTTACTTACTCTTCATACATCAATAGTGTAGGGTTTTGTCTTCTGAATTTTTTTGTTTTTTCTTTGTGGAATTGTTAGAGGTTTTCCTAGACTTTTGGCTTTGACTAGCCCACCTCTTGAATTATTTTAATCTGTTCATATATTTAAAAATTCACCAGGGCCTAATCAAGAATAATTAATATGGCCATGCATCATCTTCAGTGCTCCTAATTTGCTACACATTTCGGTTTTACTTAGAGACACAGAATCAGGATGACCGTGCTATGATGTCAAGCTGCCTGGTGATCACAAACATAGTTTTGATGTGTTAAGTGGTGCAAGGCAAGAGCTGTAAATCTGAAATTCTAACAATCATTTCTTAGCCCCCAAACACAAAGTAAATTTCTAAGGAATTCTCCAACAATAAATCACCATAGGTCAGCGACTAATTACAGCCACTGTAGTGCTAGAAAACTACAGTATCTCAATATATCTTGTGAGATGTCAGTTCAGAAACATTAGGGTGTGGGCGGCATGAGGGACATACCACTGCTGGATACAGGAGTAGCAGAGATATCTGAGTATCCCTCTAAGCAGCAGTGGGGCAAAAGCTGGACCAACCAAAGAAAGGGATCTGTTGGACAAACACTGTCTAAATTTGCCTAGATACTGACCACAAAGAACATTTTTAATGCATGAAAATTAGTAAAGTGATTCTGATTACCAACTGCAATGATACAATAAAAGGGAAAAATCCTCTGGAAGTATAGCTATGTCACAAATATTGGTGCGTTGCAAAGGAGAGAACAGAGACCTTAGAATTGGAATACCTCTGCCAAATATTAATTTACAATCATGTAACCTTGAGAAATGCATTCAGCCTTTTTGAACTTAAATTTCCACAACAGTAAAGTGAGGATAATAATTCCCATCTCCAAGGGTTTTTGTAAAGATTAGATATAATGTATGCCAAGGTGCCAGTTATAGAGTTAATGCTCAACAAGTGAGAACTATTATTCACTGTTTACTCTACTGTGCCTGACTGTGGGTTCCCAAAAGATCAGCTAGGTTATGTTGGTGCCAAATTGTAAGGCTGCCCTAAGCCGAGAACATATTTTCCCGGCTTCTACCTGCTGCACAATTCAAAAACCATTCTGGCCCATCCCATCATGCCATTGTCTCACCTATAGTATTCAGTACCTCATAATATAACATGGTAACCTTGAACTGAGAGTCCCCAATGAACTAATACAGCTGGATAGGACAGGAACACCAGCAACCATAACCATGCACAAGCTCACCTAACATAAGCTATTATACCTGAATATGCGATCGTTTCAAGGCTTTCTGAAAATTGCTAAGGTTGACAAACTATGAAATGAACTTCTGCTAATTGCTAAGGGACTACTGCATCAATTCAAAAGTTATGAAGATACTGTTTTGAGAATGTAAATTATGATCCTTGCAGAGCAATTTGGAAATAACTATATAAGTTTAAAAAGGTGAAACATACTACATCTTGACTGATAAATTCCAATTCCTCTTTCAGGAATTTATTCTACAGGTATACTTACACATGTTTATAAAAATATTGTTTATAATAGCAAAGGCCTGTTAAGAACATAGACAAAGATAAGCAAGGGTCTAGTATTATCACCTTGGTACAAGACAACAAATACTGAGTAGTTACTGGCAGACAAGAGTTGGCAATGTGTAGACTAGCATAGACTGATATCTAAGATTCACCTTTAAGTGAAAAAAGGATCTTTCGTGCCATTTTTTTTTATAGTAAGCACTCAGATTTTTTTTAATTGAAGAAGCATGTTAACATATATATACCCACGTACAATAAACATCTCTGAAATGATAAACAAATAATAATAACATTGCCTCTAGGGGAAGAGCTAGCAGAAAGTGATAAAAAGGAAGTTTTGACCAGGTACCCTTTTATATTATTAAATAGGTATACTCACAGGCATATAACCTTTATGGAAAAATAATTTAAAAATACAAAGGATTATAAAGGCAAACTGAAATGGAAAGTTCACACATAGTCCATGGAAATTAAACAACATGAGCAGCCAATTCAAATTAATAAAGGCCCAGACCCTACTTCTTCATCAGGTACAGAACTTTTACTTTTAAATTACATGGATAATTACCTTAACTCTTCATTTTAACAGTACAGATGGAGGTTGTACACTTGAATTTTTCAAGCTGTGAATGGAAACTCGGCCAAGTTACAAGTTTGACACTTGCTTATATTCTTCATTGAAAAGCTCCATATACGGCCTAAGTTCTATGGTAACCTATCTTACAATTCCATAGGACCAGAGGACACAGATCTCTAGGCACATAACTTCTACTTGAAATGACATATTCACCATCTCTACTGTAGTACTGACTTCCAGACTTTGGTAAGAGGAAGTGAGAAAGAAAGGGAGGGAAGGAGAATGGGAGGGAAGGAAAGAGAGAGTGAGGAAAGTGAGAAGGATGGAAAAAGAGGCAGGAAGGGGGGGAAGGTTGGGAGGAAGGGAGGGAGGAAGGAAGGAAAAAAGGAAGGAAGGAAGTCATATTATTAATATTTATCATCAGCGTGCCCAGACCTTCAAAAGTGACTTGAGATGTAGAGACAGCCACCCAAAGTATATAAAGATCCTCCCAAGCCTCAATATTACACTTGAAGATTTAAGATCTCTACAAAAGTATCAATGAGCTAGCCTTAGATAGTAGTTCACACTCATGACAATCATACCCATACTAAAAAATTACTTATCTAAAACCTAAATGCCTTGTGTTATAGTTAAAATGATAGGGAAGTTAAACATATTTAAAAACTAGTAAAGTATAAAACTAATGTTTTCCCTGTAACATGCTCTCAGACTAGAATCCAGCTAAACTGTCCTCATTTTCCCAGTGACACATTTCTCCTGCATCATTCTAGTTATAGTCCCCTTCACCCAGCTCTGTCTAAGGCTTTCGCGACAAATGACAACTCAATTGTTTACACATAAAAACTTAAGTCAGGTTGTGAATCAAGCTGTTACCTGCCTACTGTCCCTCACATGCTGTCATCTTTGCCTGGGACTTTCTTCTCTGGTTACTGTATAAATAGGTTCTTCTCAAATTTGGAGTCTCAAAATTAACATTCACCAAGAAGCCCTCCTTGACTATGCCATGTAAAAGATCCTGCCCACATAACTCTTCATCTCATCACCCTCCTTCCCTCCTTCAGAGCAACTATATAGTTTAGAATTATTCTTATTTTAAGTATTAATTGTTTAACTCCTTTTTTAGTATCCTCTACCAGACGCTAAGCTCCATGACAGCAGGTTCCATGTGTGACTTCTCCTTCTTACCCACAGGACCTGGCTTGGTCCTAGCCCTTAGCAGCACTCAGTATCTTTAGGTAAAGTGCAAGAATAAAGTGAATTTTATTAGTGAGAGATTCCATTCACATTTCTCTAAATTATTCCACTTGGACTAGAAGACAAAAGCCACACCTGGAAACCTATTTGTAGACTCTCTTTTTGAAACTTCTGTGTTCCCATCTACTCTACATGGCATCTACGAAATTTCCCAGTTCCTGGGGAAAACATCAGAAGTATTGGAGATGGTAGAATTTGGTGTCATCCATCATTCATCATTCTGCAAAAGTCCAATGGCACCTCTGTGGATAAAGACGTCCCAGTAAAGTTCTTTGAAAAACAATAAGAGAACCTTGTTTAAACAGAGGGAATAAGGAATCTTGGTGTAGTACTCAGGGTTCTTGCAAAAACAAAATAAATAGAATGGATGTATATATGGAGAGAAAGAGAGGAAGAGAGATTTATACTAAGGAGTTGGTTCACATGATTGGGGAAGCTGGCAAGTACAAAATCTGTAAGGTAGGTCCTCAGGCTGGAGACCCAAGAAAGAGTTAATGTTGCAGCTAGAGTCTGAAAGCAGTCGGCTGGCAGAATTCCCTCTTCCTTGGAGGAGGTCAGTCTTTTCTGAAGGCCTTCAGCTGATCAAATGTACCCCACCCACACTATGGATCTGTTTTACTCAAAGTCCACTGATTTAAATGTTAATCTTATATTAAAAATATCTTCACATCATCATCCAGACGTGTTTAACTAAATATCTGGACCTAGCCAAGTTGACATATAAAGTTAACCATCACACTTGGACCCTGTAATGTCATTTACATATTTCTCAATTTATTTTCTGTGGCAAAATGAAAGACATGCAACTGAAAACTTTTTCTAAATGTCATAACAAGATGCAAAAGCATGTACTTTTAAAATGAAACTTCATGTTCAGTGTGACTAATAAGCATGCATTTGGACCCATACATAAATCCCCTTCACTGAGTTTTATGGCCAGTAGTAAAAATCATTTTTTTCTTTCTGTTTAAATTTTGTGGTCAGAGTAACAAAAAATCACCAAATTCAATGTTTTCTAGAAGTTTAGCAATATTTGGAAGCCCATGTATATGAAAAATGTATTAAATAGTGAATTTTGAGTATTCTAATGCATTTAAGATTAGTAATGAATAATATTACATGTAATTTACATGCACAAATTGCCAATCTACTATAACTATAAAAATTCTCTTTATACCATATCAATGTTTGTTGAAAATCTTATCATTTTGAAATGGTTCTTAACATTTGGAATGCCTTCCCAACCCCTATAATTTATGAAGATTCACTTTCCTTGCAATAAAATATACTTCTGAAAGCAATGTGTACATACCGATGTGTTTTAAGCGTACAACGATCATTAAACATAAAAGTCTCTGCCTTAACCAGGATTCCAAATTGGGTAAGAGCTTTAGCTCACAGTCAGGTATACCTGGGATCTGACACCAGTTGACATTTACCAGCTGCATGACCTGAGTCAAATTACATAATCTCTCTGATTCTCAGTTTTCTAATCTAGGACCTAGGGGTCATCACAGCATCCAGCTCATAGGATTTCTATAAGGTTAAATGAGGTAATACAATAAAAGCATTTAACAGTTTGCCTGGTATATTGTAAATGTACAATATTACTCATTATAATTAAAATTCACTTAGACAACCCATGTATTTTTTTTAAACAGAGCATCTGTAATGACTAGGGGGATTTCTTCCTAAAAAGAAATTTTTATTATAATCAGAAGAAAAATGCAGATAGATGTTCCTAGACTTACGAGCGAGTTACATCCCAATAAACCCATCATAAGTTGAAAATATTGTTTAATACACCTAACCTACTGAACATCATAGTTTAGCCTATCCTACCTTAAATGTGCTCAGAACACTTACATTAGCATATAGGTGGGCAAAATCATGTAACATAAACACAATTTTATAATAAAGGGTTGAATATCCCACGTAATTTAATCAATACTGTACGTAAAGTGAAAACGGAATGATTGTATGGGTACTGGAAGTACGGTTTCTACTAGATGCATATAGCTTTCACACCATTGTAAAGTGAAAAAATCACAAGTCTAATTAATGATCGTTAGTCAGAGACCATCTGTATTTGAAAACATATTCTAAAAAATATAATGATACATATAAAAATTAAGTGAAATCATCTGATAGATGTGAAACAATAAAAGCCCAGGTGGTAATGGAACTCACTAGGACTAAATTTCCCAAAATATATTGTAAAGCATATTTCATTATATCTGTGGTCCTAAACCCTACTGTACCCAATAAAATCATTTAGGAAGCTTTAAAATATGCCATTACTTCCACTCCAGACCAACTAAACTGGATCATTCTAATCAGCAGGCAGAGCTGAGAGCCATAACATTACATGTCTAGCAGACAATCCTTGTGTTGGGTGAATGGTTGGCAGGGTGGATAGAATGCAGGGAGATTGTTGTATAGTCAAATAAGATTTAGAAATACGCATTTCACAATGCACATAAAGATTCTGAAAAATCCTAATGTAAGAAAACCTTAAAATCCAGAATGCCCTAAGCTTATTTATATTAAGAAAATTTTTAAAGGGAGTCCTATTTATATCTAGACGAATCAGTGTACCACAGATTATGCTCTAGTTCCCAAACATGGCTGAACATCAGAATCACATGGAGAGCTTATTCAAAATATAGTTTCCTAAAGCTCATCCCCAGAGACTTTGATTCAGTACCTCTTGAATGGGGCTGTGAATCTGTACTTTCTTCTAAAGCTCCCAGGTTTTTCTGAGGATCATATTTTGTAGCAATTACCCCATAGAGTTCATATTCAATCCCATAAACATGGCCGTCCTCTTCCACTTCCAAGTAGAGTATAAGGAATGGGTTTTTATGTCTAACATCAGGCCTCCTGCAATGCTTTGCTTCTAACAGAAGCTCAATAAGAGTTTAGTGGTGAATGACTGTATATGAAAGAGTATTAGAAGATCATTAGGACTGGGGTCCAATACAATTATGAACACCAGCCAAAGTTAAGCTTAGAAATTTTTATACTCAGGCTACTATAAGGGACCCTGGAGAAAGATTTAAGTCTCAGTTCATAAAAATCAAGACTCATGGTTCCCAGAGTTAACAACGACAAGTTTGCAAGCAAAACACAAAAAGCTAAAGGACCAATCCTTACTGTGGTAACAGCGCCTCATTTGCAGAAAAGACTTTCAGAATTGGCTAGACCAAGAAGGGAACTTTCAGGTGCTGGCACAAAAAGCTAAAGGACCAATCCTTACTGTGGTAACAGAGCCTCATTTGCAGAAAAGACTTTCAGAATTGGCTAGACCAAGAAGGGAACTTTCAGGTGCTGATTACATGAAACATCACAAGGTACTGGGTGATATGAATTATTCAGAGAAGGCACAAGCTTCTAAAGAAACAACCGGGCAGCTGTAGCCATATGAGATTTTAGAACTCCTTTCGAATAAAGCTGTACATAAAAATCGGAAAACCAGGAGAAGGCAGAGGAATTTACACAACAAATTTCTAGGCATATATCCCCATTCTGTAGAATACTAAGATGAGAGAACCTTCTGTAAACTGAGGAAAATGCCCTGGGTTGGTCAAGGGTTTGAATTTTCCAAATTCCTGGAGGGGCCCCAAGCTAATCAGTGATGCACCCTGAAAGGGTAATCTATGTGTCTGTGCTGTGGAAGTTCCTAACAGAAAGATAACAAGATAGATCAGGTTATCTGGGAGAACTTCCATTTCTCTTTACGGTTCCTTGACTGCAAGTAAGAATAATCAACTCTTGGAACCCAAGCAAAAGGAGACTCTATCAAAAGGATACGGGGAACTCATGAGATAGAAGGGAGAACTAGAAGACCATACAGCTCCAAAATTCCCTAGTAGCAGATAACATTGGACAGTGTGGCCTGAACACTGATACAGTAAATTCTTCATTCTGCTGTTATTGAACTCAAGACTCTATATAAGGAAAGGGTCTGATAACTGCAAATTCTGTCACATGCCTGCACCTTTGGTATACTGGAGCAGTGAGAAGAGCCTGGCTGAAGAAACCTGCAGAGAGACTTCCTCGTCCATTTCCTACTGGGAAGGTAGACTCGGGATATATAATCCAACCAGACCACAAACAGTGGAAGAAATTTTGTTGTTAGGAAAGGAAACTTGTTCTTGTGAATTAAAAAAAAGTGTCCATTACAGTATCAAATATCAATGGCTACTACTTGAAATGTTCTCAAATAGTATTAGTTTCCTTTTAATGTCTATGGACAGCAAATATCATTAGCAAAAGACTGCATTCACGTCAAAGGAG
The DNA here is from genome assembly GCF_000696425.1 of Galeopterus variegatus. Lineage (NCBI taxonomy): Eukaryota > Metazoa > Chordata > Mammalia > Dermoptera > Cynocephalidae > Galeopterus > Galeopterus variegatus. The sequence continues at coordinate 187,046 of NW_007727239.1, forward strand.
AGAAATTAGAAATATGGAATGAAGCCAGAAAATATAATGGACATATTTTCAGGATAATAATAAAGTAGATGGGCACTGGATACCTTGCCATGTAAACCCGTGACATCCAAATGTTTTAAAATGGAAGGGGAAAAAAAAGTGCCTGTACTCAACTGAAATTGTCCATTTGGAAGCCAGCAGCCATGAGATAATTCTTTTCATACTACAACATAAAAGCATTTAATTACCTTGTGAAATGCTTTTATTTTTTCATTATATGCATAATAATCTTTGTTGTTTGCTCACTTTCTTGGTTCTCCAAATTACTTGTTAATCCCTATGCATATTGGATTTAAATATAAGATACAATAAACCAGTATAAATATTTTATATACACAATGCAATTGTACTTTTGTACCCAGTTTGCTGTTATCTTACATAATTAATGTGAGCCAGAATATGAAATAAGAACTGATCACAGGTTAGGAATATATCTCAGGCTTAGGCACGTTATGGATAACACTCCACACATCACCCCCAATCCGTCATTCAGATCTCCATGTTGAATTTAGATGGATCTTACAAATTTAACAATCTGATGTCACCCCAGCCCTCTAACATCTTGTAATGCTTTTCACGACGTGAAGAATATTGCCCAATTTTCTCATACTCACGGATTTGTCCCATGCTAGAGATGATACTTTGCACAATTCCACGTCACAACAATCAAAAAGCCATTGCTTATTCTCTGCCCAACTCTGGGGGCAGCATTCACATTCTAGTCTATATAATAGCGTGATCAAGGACTCTGCGGCCACACTCCCACACCCCTAAGGTCCTCTCACACCTTCGCCATTCTCTGAACATACCATTTTCCCTTATGACTCCATGGCCATTGTACATACTATACACTCTTTCCTAGGTGCTCTTTCCAAACCCAACCTGAAAACACTGCCCATCTTTCTACTTTATCTCAATTATCAATTCCTCTATGCAATGGCCACCATTATATTTCACATTACATTGTAATTTGTTTTTTATTTACACCAAGCAACAAGCTCTTTGAAAGCATATGTAACATGTCTTTTCATATGTATAGTTAGAAGTCTGTCCTTTAAAACTGGCTATGTAGGACCTCATTAATGACTAATCAATCACACTGATGGGGAAGGTGATAGATGTGGTACTCAGGGTTCCTGAATATTAAGAAAAGGAAGAATGGCTTGAGACACTTCACCACTAAGAGCTTCAAGCAGAAAGTGATGAGAATATGCTCCCACTAAATAATAAAGCCTCCCACCAATGATTTCCAAAGCATTGTGTATTCCAATTCTTGATTATATTCCACCTGTTCTTCTGACAGTTTTGTGTGTGTGTGTGTGTATCTTAGGCTATATAGACTCTGATAATCCTTTGTCCAAACTCAGCCATACCTATCTTTAATCTTACAATATTAGGTCCTTACTATACAAGTAAGCATGTTGAGTATATGCTTAACTTTTAACAGAATCAGTTCAGTTCAGTTGGTTCTGCTAAGAAAATGATGCAAATCAATGCCTATCAATCTTTAATGTATATAAAAATCACGTATAATATGAAGATTCTGATACAGTTGACCTGTGGTGGGGACCAAAGTTCTGCACTTCTCACAAGCTCTCAGGAGATGCAGATCTATGGACTATAATGACATCAAGGCCATGGGCAAATTTCTTACATAAATGATATTCTTTTATGAACTATAGACTGTGTACTTAGACTGTACACCTAGCCCCAGCTAGAATGCATGTTCTTAGTCAATGAAACACAAGGTACATAATATCAAGGAACAATAGCAAATGCAAAGAGTCCCTACTGAGTGCAACTCATTCTATTATATTCAAATATAAGGAAAACAGCCCTTCCACCCACTTCAGTTACTCATCCCAGGTAATTTAGGCAATTGGGAGTGGTGAAATCCATCAGTGCAATTATGTTTCTGTAGCTCTTTCTAATATCTAAAAGCTTAAGAAAGCAGCAACACCTACCTGGATTTCTACCATCCTTTCCACTGAAAGTGTATATTTTGGGACATTCACAAATACTTTGGTCTGGTGCTCAGAAGAATCACTTAGAAAGTACAGTACATAGTGCATCTTGGGAATAATCTAAGGGTAGAGAATACCAGGACGTGAATGATTAGAAGCCTGCAGTCAGGCCAATTTCCATAACAAAGCCACAACTCAGAATCTACAAGAATTAAGTGAATGAATCAAGGTATGTCAAGGAATTAAAATACTGATGTAAGTTAGCTTAGTAGACAGCAGGAGAAAAAATTTAAATCACAGTTAAAACAGTAAATAAATTCACTGTATGTGTTAGAGATATAGAAAAAAACATAAAAGTAATTAAGACATCTAAGTAATGAGGTTAAATAATGAAGTCTAAAAAACCTTTTTTTGATATAAACATTCTTTGAATTCCATAAAAAAGATAGTAAATCTACAAGGATGAAGTAGAGAAACATTCAGAACAAACATATTAATGACGTTTCATTCTTGAAAGGCTACAAAAACACATAGGAAGTAAAATAACATTAACCTGTTCCTCTTCAAATATGTAAAACTCCTTCATTGCATGCATATTAATAATACGCCAGTCATTACTGTTATGCTTGCTAAGTTTTGAAATTCAAAGCACCCATAAAGTGACTGCTATTCTCCAGAGTAAACAGAAATTCATTTCCCAGTGCTGTCAGTATTACAAATAAAAAAATAGTGTAAATCTTTTATAAACTTTCAATCACATTTGGCTGAAAGCAACTCGAAACATTTTTATATTTCCACTCTGTCACATGTCAGCATTTCTTTTGCAGAATGGCAAGATGAGCTACAGCTGAAGTAGAAAGAATACAGATGAGAACCTACTCAGTAATTCATTCTTTTTAATAAATAAGATTCTTGACCATAGCCAAAACCATTTCTCCAAAATGAAATCTCAAATAGTGCTAATCTCATTTCAGTTCTGATACAGTGGCTTGCTGTAATAGTCAACCATAAAACAACACACTACGGAAATGTTGCCTTTCTCTGTCTCCACACAGTGAGGGGAGATTGCATTGTCTATCCTATGGACAGGCAACGGAGCAAACATAAATCATTTTATTGAGTATTTTACAAGAATGAAGTTTCAAGTTTGTAAATCATAACATTCACATATTTCATCCATAACACAGATGTCATATTGAAAAAATACATCAAAAGAATAGGATTATAATGATAAACTCAGCATTTTTAGGAATGTTCTAATTATGTGCCTGGCACCAGGCTACGTGTATATACGAGAAAGACATTTTAGTCACAACCATACAGAAATATCTCCATTACATATATGAGAAAAATGAGGCTAAGAGAGGTTAAATAACTTGGTCTATTGTTACAAATATACAAGTGGGAGAGCCAGGATGTGGATCATCAAATCATTCTGAACCACCAAGTCTGTCTACAGCCTTTTTCTTTATATCACATAAAATAGTGTTTTCCATCTATGGAGACTGACCCAACCTAAAACATTATTCAATACTTTGAGGAGTACATGACATAAAAGCACCTTTCTAAGAGTTTACCTTAAAAAATTGATTTAAGGAGCTACATTATAAGAAACCTACTAACAACTGTAAAAGTCCGTTAATCAGAAGAGCAGGAAGAGATTCTGCTCTGATTTCTGACGTTTAAAAGAAAAGAATTCATTTCAGTTTCAAACCATAACATAAACTACAACACACTGGTAAGTTGTTACTAATAAAAGAATCGAGTAGAGTTAACAGAACTATTAATCCACAATGATCATATGTGACATAGTGCATATACACGCACTTCACAACCACCTTAACAGTACCTACAATTGTGGGGTCTGGAATTCTAACCATTAGGTTGGAAAAAGCAAATGAAGGGAAGATACCAGTAATTTTAAGTTATATTCTAGTAACTGGTGAGTGAGACCCAAAAATGTGCTGAAGAAAATAAAAGGGAACTTCTTTATACAGTAAAGACCATGTTCTGGATAAGCTTGAAGAAAATTATGTTAAGTGAAATAGGCCAGGCACAGAAAGAGAAATACCGCATGTCTTCATTCTTAAGTGGGAGCTAAGAAACAAAGACAGACAGACCACCATACAATGTTGAACTTTCAGGAGAGAACAGACCTGCAGTTACTAGAGGTGGGAAAGGGGGAGGGGGAGGGGAGAAAGGGAATAATTGGGTAAGGGAAATAAAAAGTAAAAATGATTTGTAATAATGAACATGCTAATAATATTCATTTGATCATCACATACTGTACACAAATACTGATAGTCAACTCTATCCCCCATAAATATGTATAAATAAAAATAATAAAACAAACAAACAACAAATACACAAGAGAGAGAGCAGAATTGAGTTTACCAGAGGTAAGAAAGGAGGAGGGGAGGGATAAGGGAGGAATTGGTAAAGGGACATGAAATTAAATTACATAGTGTTGAATATACTAATTATCCTGATTTAAGCATCACATATTGCACACAGGTATTGATATTCAATTCTGTACCCTCAACTATATTGTACAGATTTGTACACTCAAATATATTTCAATTAAAAAAAAAAAAGTAAAGACCATGTTGCATTCAGAGTGCAGACTTTTGAATGAAGTTTATTGTCCTCCAGTTAAGATAACCAACATTCTATAATACAGGAATCTTCACAAACTTGATTCTGCTGCAAAGCATATCACAAATACATGTGATAATATTATCCAAGCAGGTTATTTTCTATTTCTGGCTATAGTATAATAACATATTACCTCTTAGTATCTCAGTCAGGAAGTAGGGAAAAGTGAGGCTGAGAATAGTGACAATGGATGTGAAACCGTAATAACTGCGTATAGCATACATTATACGAAGTTATACGATGAGGTAATACAATAAAAGCATTTAACAGTTTGCCTGGTATATTGTAAATGTACAATATTACTCATTATAATTAAAATTCACTTAGACAACCCATGTATTTTTTTTAAACAGAGCATCTGTAATGACTTGGGGGATTTCTTCCTAAAAAGAAATTTTTATTATAATCAGAAGAAAAATGCAGATAGATGTTCCTAGACTTACGAGCGAGTTACATCCCAATAAACCCATCATAAGTTGAAAATATTGTTTAATACACCTAACCTACTGAACATCATAGTTTAGCCTATCCTACCTTAAATGTGCTCAGAACACTTACATTAGCATATAGGTGGGCAAAATCATGTAACATAAACACAATTTTATAATAAAGGGTTGAATATCCCACGTAATTTAATCAATACTGTACGTAAAGTGAAAACGGAATGATTGTATGGGTACTGGAAGTACGGTTTCTACTAGATGCATATAGCCATGGACACTATACTAAAGCCTTAAAACTCATGCCATTTAATGTTCACAGCATGTCTGTAAGGTAGGCATGATTAACTTTACTTTACAGATTTTAAAAGCTGCCTTGGTAAGGATGTTTTTGAGATCACATAGCTGGTAACAGGCAGAACAAGGATTCAAATCCAGGAATGTGTGATTCAGAGGCCAATGCTCTAGTCTAAACTACTATACTATGTTTATCCTGATGATCCTGTGTCATCAAGAAGTGAATTATATTTTGTCATCTGTTTAAGCAGGAAAGGAATATATAAGAATACTTCAAAAAGTTCATGGAATAATAGAATTACAAGATATGTAAATCTTTCCAGAACTTTTTTAAGACCCCTCACATACTTTCCAGGGATTTCCCTTAAAAAAACAACAACAAGGGCCGGCCTGGTGGCACACTTGGTAGAGTGCGGCGCTTGGGAGCACGGCAGTGCTCCCGCCGACGGTTCGGATCCCATTTAGAGACTGGTCCGCTCACTGGTTGAGCGCGGTGCGGGCGCGACACCGAGGGTTGCAATCCCGTTACCCCTCTATTTACAACTACATAGGTCCAAGAATTCTAGATAAACATGTTGTACTATTATTTACTAGGAATCAGTTATGTGACTTTAATTATTATCTCTATAAGGATGTCATTCACCTAATTAAATATGGTAAAAATAGTGCTTGGACTCCCGATTAATTCACTAATCTGCAAAGAGTCTAGAATCAATTGCTAGCTAATGGCTAATTAAATGAGTTAGTAAAGACAAAAATATTCATATTTATATGTAATAGTTGAAGGGCCATCATAATACAGATGACAATACAAATCTGTACAACTCAAAATCATGGCAATCTGCCTAGAATCAAGCCTTATAAAACACTTGGTAATTTGAGTCATATTTTTTTAATTTCCTTCTCATCCAAACTGGACCTATCTCAGCATAAGCACACATGCAACATCTGTCCTCTCTGGAAACTTCCATAACAATCCTGAAAGGCATCAGCAACATGAATACTCATGCATAATACAATATGCAGGGTACAAAGTATTTGTGTGTACAAAAGTTCAGCCAAAAGGTAGAGGGGATATTTTATTGTGATAAGAACAAAGGAGATTTTGTATGCATGTTTTAAAAAAACTCAAGGTCATTATGGAATCAGTAGTGATTTTGCTGTTCTAACCCTCATTTTCTCATAAACCAAATTTTCTTCCCCAAAATGCATCACCTCTATTTAATTAATAGTGAAAAATAAACATTTTAATGGTTATGAGTTAAAACTGATCCTGCGCAAACATGGAAAATTTCTTCTCTTTCCAAACCATGAAAATTGTTAAACCTGGCTTAAATAAGCAAGAAAATCAAACCTTGTCTAAAAAGGAACTAACCCTTCAGTCAATTACTGCTTTTTCAATTTTCAAAGACCAAATAACTATCACAAATATTTTCTAATCACTCTCACTGACTTGTTTGCTCCACATATTACAAACTCCTAGTAATATCACTAATGCTGTATGAATGTGTATTCTCTAAGTTTAATTGTATTTTTGGCACCTACCATGTTTTAAGCAAGAGACAGTTAAAGGTGAATAACAATAACCAATAATAAAACTGTTTACTGAAACCATACTAGGATTTAGGCACTTTACTACTGGTGCATTGCATGTAGTACTCCACATAATCTTCAAAAAACTCTTTTGCCTTTAAGGACTACCCAATTTTATAGATGTGTCTATCACTGAACTAAGTGATTTAATTTATTGTGTCTTTTAATGATCTGAAAAACCCTAAAAATACGTATTATCCCATCACACCAATGATGAAACTGAAACCTACAAAAGGTCAATAACTTGCCCACAATCACATAGCTAGTACAAAATGGATCTTAGACTTGTAAGAATTCTGCCTTACTCCAAATTTCAAGCTCTTATCCATTGTCTCAAGGAACTCACATTGTACTGACTGACATTTGAAATAAGAGCTATTGCAATGTAATAAGTAGGGCAACAAACTTGTCCCCATTTGCCCAGGACTTTCCGTTTGCAAACTGAATGTCTAGCATTCTGGGAACACCTCGGTCCTGAAAATAACAGGAGGGTTGGTCTCCCTCATGATAGGTTATTATGTCGGTGGCATGAAAACAAGTACAATGAGAGTATGTACAGACAAGGGAGCCATCCTTTATGTCTCGTAGTATTTAAAGAGGCTTAACAGAGTGACATCTGAGTTGGGCATTATACAAACTGTAATAAACACAGTAGAAAAGGACAACAAAGGTAGACTACACAGAGAGGCAATGTAAACAAAAGCATGGGGAAAAAAATCACATGACAAGTTCCAGGATGGGTGACTAGATTGGTACAGCTGGGGCTGCAAGTCTAAATGGGGAAAAGGACAGGGAAATGATGTTGGAAAGGAAAGCATCATCTAAGAGGGACCAGAGTAGCTGTCCCAAGAGGGAATTAAGCTTGAAGATGGTTCTACCTCCATTTCCCTTCCATAACATTATAAAGAAAGATAAGCTTTGAGAAAAATGAGAGCTTTGGGTGTAAAATTTGCTGAGGAATAAATGTGCCTGAAGAAAGGGGCATGCCAAGTGGTTCTTGACTAGAAGTCTGATTTATTATAGGTGAGTGGAATTGTTGCTAAACACAAAACCAAAGCGACACATCAGATGAGTTGGAGGGGGGTGTGGGGGAGAAAAAGATTCTCCTCATCCTCCTTACCCAGGATTCTTTCCTCTTATCTCCTTGATCTAATAAATCAGGATCAACTTCAAATGATAAAATACAACCAAAACCAGCTTAAGTAAAAAGGTAATTTATTACTTTAAAGAGATATAAAGTCACCAGGTAAACATCATTTAGACATAGGTGGGTTGATGGGCTCAAGCCATGCAAGAGGACCAGTTTCTCTCCATCTCGCCTCTGGCTTCCCTTCTGGTGGCTTCATACTCAAGTAACATGTGTGACCCCCAGCAGCTCTAGGTTCTCTTATTGGTGGCAAGAGAGCAGCACTACTGGCAGGCTGACATCTTCCCTGGTGCTAGTCTCCCTGTCCATAGGATGGTTCTGGTGCATGCATGTAGCCCACCTGGAACCACTGAGAAGCAGCAAAGCATCTTACTGCTCTGCAGTGGTTCTCACTGGGCCCCATGCCTGTTCTGGAAGCAATTACTATGAACATGAAGAGTCAATGCTCTTCCCAGACAGGTCTGGTTCATACATTCCAATCCTTATAGGAAATGGAGTTCCATTCAGATCATATGCACTAAGAATGGGAAAGTAATGGAGGTCAAAGTGAAAAGGAAGAAAGGGAATGGGTATTTCTCAGGTAAATAACCAGTGTCTATACTCTCCTATTCCCATACCTAGAGAAGGAAAGGGAGAATTAGCTGGGAATCTCCGATGCACTCTTTGGAAACCTGTGACAGAGACTGGTTAGTTATTCACCAAACCAGTTTTCCTTCCCTCAGAGGCATTCAGCTAGACTCCACTTCTAGGCTTCCCTTGCAGCAAAGAAAGTCCAAGTGACTGTGTTCAGCCCAACAGAATGTGGGCAGAAACCATGATAACTACTCCCAGGCTGGGCCTGTGACAACCCTTGGGAATCTTCTCTGGACTGTTTCTCTCTTTATACCCTATACCTTAGCTGAATGATGAGGACCCTAGGTACTTAGAGGAGGACAAAGACACAAGAGTGCACAGAACCTGATTCCTTGAATGACTCCATGAAAAGCCACACAATCAGGAACTATGCTATGAGCAAGAAGTTAAAATTTATTTTAAGTCACTGAAAAATTAGAGTGTATCTTTTATATCAGCTCATGTTAGCTTGTTACAACGCCCTGTGGAACTGGGCTAGTTGGAAGTCTGCAAACATGATAGTAGGGATGTTAAAGCCTCTCCTTCCTTCCAACCCCATTAAATCAAAAGAAGAGACTTGAAACTGTGTGTGTGTGTGTATGTATATGTGTATATACATATATATGTATATGTACATATATATATACACACATAGACATATACATAAATGGCATGGAAGTGAGGAAAACTGGAAGGAAGAGGAGTTTAGAAAAAAATAAAAATAAAGCAGATTTCTTAGGACATGAGGTTCAGAGAATGTCAGGAGGAAATGAACAGGGGCTCATAGGGAAAAGGTGACAGACAGTATATCACATATATGCCTCCCATTTCTACTGCGGCCATTGGGAACCAAAACTGTAACAGGCATTTTTATAAATGACAAACACAAAGGAAAGATGAGATGAGGCAGATTCTAATGTAAGCGGGACAAGACAACAGGATGAAAACAAGAGGGATAATTTTCTTTTAAGGGATACTAAGGTTAGAAATACAGGTCCATTTAGTCATGCAGGAAATACTAAGAAGAAAGCTCTGCAAAGCTGAGGGAACAAGAGGAGGGCTTCCTTTCTTGAGGTTGGGGGTACTGATGAAGAGCAATGCCTTTGATCAAAAGAAAAGTTAGGACAGGCTGTTCAAGCTGTGAACTTACCAGAAGGGATATTTGCCTACACTGAGTAGTGAAGAGGAATTTATCCTCACATACTGTACCATGAAAATGGCAGCATAGGACTCCCACAATGGAAGCTTAAGGGAAAGGATATAATTCGTGGTATAGACCCTGACAATTTATCAGAAATGAAAGATCATTACAGTAGTAGGGAGGGAGGTCTTACTTTAAATATACGTTCCTGATCCTGGTAGGTATTCAAGATAAAGCTACATCATATCTAATTCCATTCTAGTATGTTTTATGTGTGATCCTTTTTCTTTTTTAGGGTTGTTTAATTCTCATTGTGGCTTTTTTTTAATATATAGACAAAAGGAAAAGGTGGTCCAATGTCTTAAACAAGAAAAGCACTGAAGCAAGAACAAAAAAGTAGTAAAGTGCAGCTGTTAAAAAAAAATCAATTCTGGGCCGGCCTGGTGGCGCACTGGATAGTGCGCCGCTTGGGAAGCGCAGCGGCGCTCCCGCCCGAGGGTTCGGATCCCACATACAGACCGGTTCCCGCTCACTGGC